>NC_139577.1:4722606-4747606 GCF_946808225.1 Silurus aristotelis | reverse complement strand
TTTTTTTTACCTGTTCTGTCTCGAGGAAAATGCAGCTCTACCTCTGCCATGTTAATCTATAATCTATGTGACTCTCAGGACACGCCTCGGCCATAGTATTTAATACGTCATATTCACGTAGCAGCAGCGGTGCTGAGAGAACGGGCTCGAGAAACAGATTAACGAGGAGAAATCAGTCTGCATAGAAAATATTGGTCCCATTTTATTGGTCACTTTCGAAATAATAAAAGTATAGCGCATCTATTTATAATTATATATAAATAAATATTGTTTTACCGCTGCAGATATGTTCAAAACGATGCCCCGTGATCCAAAAGCCAACTTGTTTCCGATGCACACTTTTTTCACTTTGATGCCAGTGCGCAGATTTTACCATCCGTACTGAGGGAACTTGAATGGGGGCAACATTGAAGAAATTCTTGAACAAAATATTTGCGATCTCCGGGTGAACATTTGTACATTCCGTGAGAAGAGGTTTATGTCGCAGTCTATGTTAAGTCTCTAGTGGCAGGGTTTTTACTGGTATCAGTAAATCTTTTAAAGGGAAAGTATATGACTTTCAAATAAATTGTTTATATAACACGTAGACCCAGACATCTCTTGTGTCTGCAATATAGTAACTGGATATAAAACTCAATAATACAATTATAATTATTATCTAGAATAAATAACAATTGTAATAGTTGGGCAATTAGTGTGAAAACAATTGATATACACCTGATGTGATGTGACGTGTACACTTGCTGATTTATTTTTGTATAAGAACTCACCCCAGGTGTTTTATTACATTGCAAAAATGACCAGAATCTGTATGGAAAAGGTATAAACATCCTAATACATACAACAAGGTATGTCTGTACCCCAAGGTATGTTCTGTTTATTTCTCCAAGACATGACTACTAGTTTTCAATTCAATTTTATTGTTAGAGCACTTTTACCGATGGCCATTGTCTCAAACCTGCTTTACAGTATGTACGAATTATAGAACACCTTTACAGTGAACTCTATTGATTCCCTTATATTTAAATTGATGTGTATTTATCCCCGATGAGCAAGATTGGCAACTGTGTCAAGGAAAAGCTCCTTTGGATGGCATGAGGAAGAAATCTTGAGAGGAACCAGACTCGAAAGGGAACCCGTCCTTACCTGGGTGAAGATAAGAAACACTGAAGAGTGAGAAATATCACATCATGAGTAATGTCCTTCCTACAGTCTTATACAGTGGTGGATGAAGTACACTAACCATGTAGTTGAGTTGAAGTAGAGATACAGTAGGTAAAATATGACTCTAGTGACAGTAAGCGTGCTTCATTTCAACTTTTTTCTTAAATAAAAAAAACCCTAAAGTATTTGCTTTCAGATGTACTTAAATATCCAAAGTACTATGTTTTATTGTGGCTATAACAAGTCTTTGCTTAATCAACTCAGTTTAAGTGAAAAGACTCTCAGCACCCCAGTCGATCCATAGAATGATAATAATTATTCAAACACTGATTGATATCTATTAAAATGATCATGAGCCCAAAACCTGCTTTTAAACCACTTCAAAAACAGAAATCCACGTGAGTTGTAGCGAGTTCGAGTCAGGAGTTTCTACCGTAATGTATTCCTCTCTAAATGTTCCGCTTGCTGTTGAACTGACGCTGAACTGTGTGTTGGTGGGCAAAACAAGTTCAAAACAGAGCGTGAGCTCTACCCTGATTGGTGGCTTGCTATGTGCTCGACCAGTTACGTTTTTTTTTCCACTCAAATAAAAACTGATTTTGAAATGTAGTCGAATAAAAAAACTATATTTGACTTTGAAATGTAGTGAAGTCAAAGTAAAAGTCTCCCCCAATGCAGATACTTGGAATGGAAAAAAGCCTAATTAGAGTAAAGCACATTTATTTTCGTACTGTGTGTCACTGGATTTATACATACTCTTTTTCAGCTTAACAAAATGAGAGGGTAAATAAGGCCATCTTGAAAACTAATCCAATTATACTCTTTGGGATATGTGGAAGTCCGAATGCCACTGTGTCTCAAATAGCACTTCGCACAGCATTTTTCGACTCCTCATGCTGAGAGATTCGTTTGACAACTGTGGAAAGAAAAAAAAACAAAAAAAGAAAACATTCGGTTTAGCCTGAAGCCATATGCACCAACCATTCTGTCAGGTCCAGAGACAGCTTGTTTAAGAAGCGTGAGAAAGAATGTGAGAGAAAAAACGCGTTCCTTGTCAGACAGATCATCTTGTATAACATAATTGGTGTCCTGTTGGGATGACTTGTCCCGTTTGCTCCTTTAATGTGTCTTGGGAAGTGATCATATGAGGACGCTCCGCTGATGGTCTGTTTTGATTGCGACTAATATGGATCCACGCCAGCACTTTAGAAAATCTGTCAGTGCGCCAGTGTAAACGGGTTAATTAAGCTTCGTTAGCGTTTGTTAATACGAGGGTAACTTGGCAGCGCTGCTTTATATGTTCACGGCACGTCTTTGTTGTGTTGCCACAACACATAAATCACTGTTTATTTTTCTCAGCAAAGGTGTCAGACGCTTGCGTTAGGCAACGTGTTCTCTTTAACTGTTCGTTGGAATCTGCACTTGGGTTCCTCAAGGGCAGGGCTTTTTGAATGACATACTTTACACTTCTGAGGAACCTCTGAGGAACTTTTATCTTTATAAAGTGTATGGGGGTCATAGTATGTTCATGTAGAAATTGTCAAAAGGTGAAACCCTTTGTTGTCAGGTTTTCATCAAATGTTGTTCCAGATGGACAGAACGATTAACTCTTCTGAATGGAAAAAAAAATATTTGTGTCCGCAATCTCAGGATGAACATTTGCACCACTTTGAAATATCTATGCAGTCTAGAATCTGGCTTCAATTCAAACTGTTCGCACACAAGCTGTACTGTTCCCAGCATCCCCAAGGAGCTACTCCTGGGCCCTTGAGCGAGGCCCTTAGCTTAGTCTATAAATGAGAGAAGTGTAAGTTGCTTTGGATAAGTGTGTCTGCCAAATGGAAAAAAAATTGAAAAGATGGTGAATTACTGAGCTACTGTATATGGAAGGAATTGACGTTTACAAAACGTCCGTTTACATCGGCACTCATTAATCATTTCACATCACTGGAACATTCCAGAAAAGTCAGATTGATTCAGATGTCTCGATATAATTTGTTTAAATGAGACGGAACTTCGAACCGAGTGGCATTAATGAGTTTTTTTGTAATTGTGTTTTTTTTTTTTTTTTTTATGGCTTCATTCCATGCAACTCCTTTCCAGACTGCTTCATCCCTAATACAGTATCAAACTTAAAACACATTGCATTCAAGTTCTAAATTCTAATTCTGGAAGTTTCCATATCTGGCTGGAACAGTAATCACCTGTTTAACGAGGCGATTACGTTTCAAAACCGTCCGAGATAAAACAAAAAAGCGCGAAACAAAGATGCTACCCCAAAAATGCTATTTTATGTATACTGTACTGTACTGTACTAACATTTGACTTCATTTTATAATTAATATTTATGTTTTTATTACCGTATTTTTCGGACTATAAGCCGCTACTTTTTTCCCACATTTTGAATCCCGCGGCTTAAACAACGAAGCGGCTTATTTATGAATTTTTCCTGGGTTTTTCCCGGTTTCACAAACTTAAAGCCAAAAAAACTGAACCCCATAACATTAGACCAATGAAATTTCCGAATGGAAACAAAAAAAAAAAGCGCCTCACCTGTGTTCTGAGCTGCACGGCATTGAGAGAAAAAATATAAAGATTAAAAAGATAAACTCCCGAGAGACATTGTTGTGAAAGGAAGGAGGAAGACAGTGAACAAAGACTTACTTGTTAGGCTACTGTTTAGATACAAGCCGTTGTAACGTGTTGAGTCTGGGTGAAGGGAGAGCTCGCTAACTCCAGTTGCAACAGAAATCATATAAGCACAGACAGGTTTCCAAAACTCGTGCTTTTTTTTCTTTTCTTGGCAACAGCGTTATGGGTTAGTCAAAGAAACTTAGAAATGAGCATCAGAAAATAATAAGGACATAATCCTCGTCTTAAACACACGCAGTAATAGCGGAAAAATGCAGTGCCATGCTATTCCCAAAATACCGCTATGCTCTTAAAGGAAGCGCAACATATTTTACCGTTTGTAACGTGTCTTTTCGTTAAAGCCTGTGTAAAGTTCATTAGTGTAGCTTATTTATGTTCAAAATAAAAATATTTGTCAAATTCAGTGGGTGCGGCTTATAAATATGGGTGCGGCTTTATAGTCCGGAAATTACGGTAATACATTGAATTATTTCAACATAAAACTCCATAAGAACAATTCCCTATTAGTTTTTTGGTTTATCGTGCTATCCGTGAGAGACCGGGAAAATCAGGCAAACTAATGAGTTATGCGGCAAATGCAATTCCGCGCTAAACCAACCGGGGGCGTAAGATTCGGACCGCGTTAAAGAGGGTCCTTTACACTTTAACTGCTTGATGATAATGGGAACAAATGTTTGTGTCTGTACTGCAGACAAGCTTGATTTGTTATTATAAAAAATGTAAAATAATGATTAGCATTAACATAATCGGGTGTGTTTGTGTTTTTAGCTTTTTGTGAGCCTCAGTTAGGTTTCTGTTCGCTTCTCTGTGAAGAGGATAAAAGCTGCACAAGACCGAGACATTTTTTTTCATGGAAATAATCTTTGTCCCCGTGGAGAGAATAAAACGATTCGAGAGCGGGAGAAGACTGATAAATATCTGTTCCTCCAAATATCAGTCTTTTTTTTTTTTTTTTTTACATTTAGCTTCCTTTCCCTGAATACTTTGAACCTGGGAACTGTTAGTACTCTTACTATGTCTCGATCATACAATTCACTCTCTTCTCAGGTCTTCATTCAGTAACTCTAGTATTTCATCATACAGCAATAATGTCATGTATACATGTCATTTATACAACCTGCTCTGGAAAATATTTTGAGGATTTTTTGGAATAATCAGATGAAGTTCCAGTGCTAATGTAAGACCACTGTGTTCAGTATCCGAGTACATTTTTTTTATATATTGTTCATTTGTCCATTCTCAAATCACTTATACAGACAGACAGACAGACAGACAGACTGACAGACTGACAGACAGACTGACAGACTGACTGACTGACAGACAGACAGACAGACAGACAGACAGACAGACAGACAGACAGATAGATAGATAGATAGATAGAAATAATTTCTATTTAACATTTCAGTTTGCAATTTTCTGCACTTCGCTTTACTCAGTCTATGTAATCTATTCCCTATTATTTACACGATTATAAAAAATATCAGAATTATGCTAATTTTTTTCTATATTTCAATCTAGAGGAATTAAATAATTAGAAGTAAAAATAAAAAGTATATTAAAATAATTGCAACAATCTTCTATATAAATATTCTATATTGCTGTAAAAAGTACAGTTCAATGTAACAATAGTACATGATATTACAGTAGGGTACTGTATTTTGGTAATAACTATTATACTAGAATAACACTATTATAAGTGTTGATTGCCATTATTTTAGTGTCAATTTACCTGAAAAAGTTTTACAGTGAGTTACTGTGGAAATACCATGAACTGGCAACCATATCATAATGTTTCTAACAACTACCATCTTATTTTTATTCCATGTCTGAACGGAGAACTGTGGAAGTCTCCTAATATGAATTGATAAATTATACTTCCATATTTCCATATACTTCCCTATACTTCTCTTACAGTTCTTCATGGAATTTTTATCAAGTGTCAGGCGAATTACACAAATTACATTAAAACTCCCGCTGGAATGACTTCATCCAAACTCTTTGCATTTCTAACAGCTAATTGCTCCTCTAATGTCAACTTCCTTCTTGACCAGACGTTTTGTCTGAGACACTTCTTTTTATCCCAGCCAGCTTCTCTTGGGATTGTCATTTACAGCAATTTCTGCTTCGGTGGTGCATGAGAGCTGGTGAATTTTTGTGCTACTGTATATGGAAGGAATGAACATTTACAAAACGTCTGTCAGCATCGGCGCACATTATTCATTTCACATCGCTGGAACATTCCAGAGAACAGAGTCAGATTGATTCAGATGTCTCAATATCATTTGTTTCAATGAGACAGAACCTTGAGCCGGGTAGCATTAATGAGTTTTTTGTTCTCTAACTTTTTTCTTTTTAAAAGCTTGATCTCATGCATCTTGTAGTTCACATGTTGAAGTGTTTAGAAAGGAAAAAGTTTTTAGGAGCAATAACATAAAAACCATTTATGATATTAAAACAAATCGAGGGCGTTCTCAATATAAAAATTATCGCAAATTAAACTTTCTGTGTTAGTGACCAGAATGATGGGAGTTCAAATCCCTTGATTGCAAGGAAACGAGAGTTGGACACCAAAGCAAAACTCTTACTCTGATTAGTTTGTAATCTTTATCGCTGATAAGTCACTTTGCATAAAATCGCCCTGGCAAAATTTCAAAGCGATTCTCTAAAACATCTTAAACATAGAAAAGTCTGGAATTGTCTAGTGTGCCTGGAAATCTTGTGGCCCCATAGCTGGATTCGAATATTGCACATATGGTCAACATTTCAACCAGTAGAAATACGCTTTTGTAAGGAAAAACATATATTGTATAAGTATTGCACCCCCTAGTTTTTTTGCAAGCTATTGCGTTCAGAATGCCCATCATTCACTGAATGAAGTGCAACTGTGTGCATTTAAAGTATCACAACATACATACACCTGTTCATGAAAGGAGAAACACCCTCATGAAGACGAAGGATCAAAACCAGTCTGAGACAATGGTCTGGAAAGAGTCTCAATTATAAAATTATGAAAAATATAGCATCCATCCAGTGGAGCGCCATTATGTCCATTATAAAAAACTGAAAAGAATCTGGCATAACTGTTATTACAGGAGGCCATATATCGAACGTCAGTGACCGGGGAAAAAGGGGATTAGTCAGAGAAGCACCTGATAATTATGCAAGGCATTGTATGTTTTGCAAATGAACTCTTTTAACCGTCGGATTTGAAATCCTAGCAGGACAGGACTTGTTTGTCAAGATCTGCAGAAAGGGAACATCATTTATTCTGACGCCAGCTGCTCATTAAATAATTGCATCAAGACAAAAGATTCTTGGATGAAATAAAGCACATTCATTACACCCGCAAATTACCCTCTCCTCTCAGGAAAATGCAGTTTAAATATTTGTGTTGGTGCCATTCCATGGTTTCAAAGTAGCGAAAACGAAACCATATGAAAGAAGTTTAATGAAAAAAAGTGTGAAAAAGGCTGCAAAAGGCCAGAGCTTTATATAGAAGTGTTGCTCGTTCTATTTCTTTTCAACGCCCTCGTGTCTTTCCGCATTATGTATGTGTCAGGAAACATTGGACTGGTTTGGTAATTATGGTTCCATTAAAATGTGTAGTTTTGCTCAGTTTGTTGGTTTATGTAACGTCATGTAACATCTATAAAAACAGTGTCAATACAAATACATTTTTTAATGATCCTGATAGGCATGGTTTCTTACAAGATGATCCCACACATCTGAATGTTTTAATATGGTTTGACCGTCAGAATCAGCAGATATCAAGCTTTTGGATTTTGGAGAAAGCTTTTCTGTAGAAGAACAGTGTTTATTGCTCCAGTCCATTTCTGTAGATGTAAGTTCATTAAAGGCAGTCGGTTAGCTGGTTGGTGTAGCACACTTTATGTTGGTTTTCTCTTTAATCAATCATCTGTTGGTCGGCGATATTGCAGTTTGAAGAGATAAGCAATTCTTCAATTCGATGGATACCATATACTAGAATAGAATATAGGGGTGTAACGGTACACAAAATTCACGATTCGGCACGATTTTGGCACATTTATGGCGTAGAAATGCGAAACCTAAAATTGCTTGTCGTTAATTAACGCCGTTTATTATTATTAACATTTGTGAACATCAACAGTATACATTTTTAAGAACAATTATAACATGATGCCTGTTTGGTTAAATAATATATAAAATAATATTTTACACAAATAAAATATAAAGCTAATAAGAATAAATGTAATTAATGCAATACACCTTTTGATTAAATTGATTAACTGATTAATTTGGCTCAAATTAAAATGATTCAATAAAATGATTCAATAAAATAAAAAATTCCAAATAGTTTACATTTGTTAGACCCCATTTGAGTAATGCCCGTGTGTGTGTGTGTGTGTGTGTGTGTGTGTGTGTGTGTGTGTGTGTGTGTGTGTGTGGTTTACATTTAATATTACATTTTCTAAAGATCTGCTTAACTGTTCTGATTGTTTCAACATGCTTTAACAAATGTATTAATTCCTTCCATCCTTTATTCATTCACTCCCTTAATATGCGGAATTGCACGAATTTTCTCCTTTTAAGAGAAATTCTTGAAGCTGGAAATAAAAAGATGAAGCACCTAGCGATAGCGATAGCGTTAGCGATGGCCAGAAGTGGTGTGATTTCGCACACATTCGCAAAACAAAGCACCACAAAACGAATTTCAGCTACAGAGTTAGTAGACACAAACACAAATATATATATATATATATATATATATACCCCATGACATTGTGTTGTGTATATTTTTAAGTTTAATAATGATAATAAAAACGAAAGTGCTTAAAGTTCGAGATGGAGACTAAACACACTTGCGGTACACGTGTGTACCAAACCGAAAGCCCTGTACCGAAACATTCTGGTCATACACTGGTTCAACAATCTGGATAGAATTACAGAAAATTGAAGACATGTGAAGAAAATTGAGCTTTCAAAGCTATTCAAACCGGTTTATCTATAAATAAAATGTTTCAAAGAACTTGTAAAGCTTCCCATTCATCATAACCTATATCAAAGGGAATGATTCATTAATCCATTTGTATTTCTCGTCATCTTGGAGACCATTCAGTGTTCTAAAACTTACAAGAGGCATGTCATTCAAAAAAGCCAAGCCAGGAGGATGTTCATTATTACCATTCGAAGTTTCATTGCTGGTGTTTTTTTTGTTTTGTTTTTTTTGTTGTGTAGTTTATCCTCATTTATGTGAGTCCAGATTTACCTGTAAGAGGAGGAAGAAAGTGAGCTAAAGATCTGAGGAAGCAGACAGAATATTAATGGTAAGGGAGCATCATTTATAATTGCTCTCCAGAGCTCGGCTTTAATTGCACGAAAGGCAGCTAGCGCCTACTTTTCTTTAAACTCGAGCGCTCGCTGATCACAATGAATAGCCGAGGGCGCTGCACCCCACTGGTTATATAAACACACCCAAAGCAGATGATTCACCAAGAGCTCCGAGGTCACGACCCTATTACGGCGATGCCCTTGTTTCACCGCTGTGCACCAAACACTCCAAACAGCCCGTGGCAGCATTTTGCATCGCTTAATGTTTAAAGATGACGTAAGTGACATTAACCTGGATTTGTTTTCTTAGTCATACTGTAAAGTCTAGTCTCAGATGAGCGATGGATGAAATATAGGCCCTATTTTCTCTATTTATTGACTTATTAAGCAAAAGACACAAGACGTCCTTGTAAGCTTGATTAGACAACCAGTTAATGTTAACCACATTGCGGGACGGACCTGGTCCGACCTCGTCGTAAACTGAAAAACGCCACTCACGTTGGCACAACCGCTCTCGAACCGAAAGGAATATTTAAGTAGAACAATGGAAAAGAAATGTTTTTTTTTTTTTTGCATGAGGCTCGACATCCCGAGCCTTAGTTGTGTGCCGAAGCGTTTACGCGGAGGGCAGAGCTGACTTTTCGAGCGTGCTCAGCGAGCGCGAACCAATTTGTCTCCAAAACCCTGAGGAACTTTGAGGAACTCTCTAAAGTAATTCCCTCAATTTGGGGCTGCCTGAAACCTCGTCTCGGTGCAAACAATAGCATCGCTTTGTCAAAGCCGCTCTAAACCCTCTGCCAAGCATAATTTATCATTTGAATTACAAAAGGCCACTTAACACAGCTTAAATTATTTCCCTGTGTTGTAACAGCGTACCATCATGAGCCGTGCCGGTTACGGCGGACGCTTATCGAAGCTTCAGCACTTTAAGTTTTTTGGGGAAAACGAACTATTTGGAACTTTCTTCTCGCTCGCTCTGTCATAGGTTTCACAGATTTCGCTTGATATCCGAACGCTCTTTTAAAGCAGACTTTTATTCGTTTAATTAAGTGTCGAAATGTGGCACACACAATATATAGCTGACATTAATGTGTGTTTGTAGTTATATACTTTCGTAAAAGTGTAGATCTTACTCCAAAACTTACCTCATTAGGTCACCAATTCGAATATGACTTGAGGAAAAGTGTTCGAGTATCTGATTTGAACAATGTTTAAGTATTTGACTTGAACATGGACTCAAAGATGCACCATTTGAGTAAATTCCAAAAACAGTTGGTGAGGTTTGATTCATTCATTCATTCATTTTCTCCCGCTTAATCCGGGTCGCGGGGGCAGCAGTCTAAGCAGGCCCCCGCCTTCGACTGCTGCCCAATCCTCACAGCACCGTCCCTTACGGTCCCTCCTGCAGGTGGTGAGCCCACGGGAAGGCGGCCCAACGTCACGGACCTTGATATTTCCCTCGTAAGGGACCCCCGGAGCATAGAGGGTTAAGGGCCTTGCTCAAGGGCCCAAGAGTGGCAGCCTGGCGATACCGGGGCTCGAACCCCAGACCTTCCAATCGGAAACCCAGCGCCTTAATCGCTGGAGCCACCACTCCCCTTCCTTTGATTTCCTAAAATACAAATTAAATTGTACACATCAACACCCGCATCAACCATCAACACAGCAGCTTCTTCAACATTCCAGATTGAAACAAAAAACAAGTGAGTCAACAAAAAAAAGAAAAAGTAGTAAAGCAATATTTCAAAAAGGGATCTTCAATTAAAAAAATTAATTGACAATATCATGTCACAAAGTAGAATTCAATGGACCAATGAAATTAAATTAAATCATTTTAGATAAAGTAAAATAAAAACATTTAGAGCTGACTGGTGATGTGATGCACCTCTCAGTCTCAGAGATGGCCAATATTTTTATTCAGCTTCAACAAGAGCTGGTTCTCAAAGTCTTTGAACTTTTTTGAACTCTTTTTGGATTGAAAATGAGGCCACACAGACAAACAGACATTCATAGCTAAGATATGGTCCATTCGAAACTTAACCCATGAACTGAGCCGTTCAGGTGAATGCTGATGCCTCGATTGAGCCGAATGCTAGCCGAATGCTGACAACGTGACGTCGCACTGCTGCGCATGCAGGAAGGCGGCTGCAGCAATTCCCGGATTGAATTAGTCTGTAAATCCCCTGAAAAATTCTTGAATTTGCTTTGCCCCCTCGTTGCGAGCGACTAAAGCATTAGCGTGAGGCTTTAAGGCTGACTCGGTGATGGAGAGACACTCAAACACACATAACGAGAGACTGAAGGGAGGGGAGAGAGAAAAAAAAGCAACTGTTTATGTAAATCAGGTGCTGTGTGTTTACTCGATGAGAGAACGTGCTGAGCTTAGTGAGGCCCAGGCCAAAGAGGACCTCTCACCGGCAGCTTCAGCCTTATTAAACTGATTACCAAACTCCAGCTAATTAATCAGAGACTGATTCTCTCTCCTTTTCTTTCTCGCCATCTTTCATCCCTTGTTTCCAAACCCCCTCTCTCTCTCTCTCTCTCTCTCTCTCTCTCTCTCTCTCTCTCTCTCTCTCTCTCTCTCTCTCTCTCTCACTAGCTTTTTATTTCCTGGCTCTGATTGAAGTAGGGCAACGGTTATTTTCATGCATCATCAGAACCGTTGTGACGGGAGGACGAGTAGTAATTACCTTACACAAACAAGGCCGAGATTGCCTGTGAAACCAGCTCTTTATTTTAGCTGGTGTGGAACGAGAGAGCGGTGGAGAGGAGAGGAGAGGAGAGAGAGAGAGAGAGAGAGAGAGAGAGAGAGAGAGAGAGAGAGAGAGAGAGAGAGAGAGAGAGAGAGAGAGAGAGAGAGAGAGAGAGAGAGAGAGAGAGAGAGAGAGAGAGAGAGAGAGAGAGAGAGAGAGAGAGACGGAAATAGAATGATGAACTTGTACAGGTGTTTTTTATTCATTATTTTGTTAGAAAATGCGTACTTGTTTTTTTTTTTTTATCCCCGTGATTTGGAAAGTCAGGAAAAGACCTGGAAAAAGCATCCGTTGGTAAAACTCACTTATAATAGTGTTTCCTCGTATAATACAGTTTTTTTGCAGCTAATATTTGTTTTATTCAAGAAAGAAACGACATACTTCAATTTCAATGTATTCAATTTCTATGCTGTGGAATGCTGTGCCATTTGAAAGCACTGACACTGGAGACTCCATTCTATCGATGTCTATAGAAAACGTAGATAAAAATGATATTATTAATGATGCACAATATTGGCAAAAGTTTAAAGACACCTGGTCATAAGTATGGGATGTGCATTTAGTCCCAGTTTGGATTGTGCATGTGGAGATTTGTGATCATTCAGCTATAAGGTTGTTAGTAAAGTCATGCACTGATGTAGGTGTTTAATACACACAGGGTTGCGGTCAGAGCTCTATAGCAGGAGATCCTCCACTCCAACCCAAAAGATTGTCATGCAGGAAAAGGTTTGGGTCTCCTAGATCAAGTGAAGGGAAAATTGTATGCTCCTGCACCCAGACACCATGTACAATTGTGTGTGATAACAGTTTGGGGAAAGAACCACATATGGCAGGGAAAGTCAGGTGTCCCAATACTTTTTTCCATAAAGTGTATAATCATAAAAGCTGAATTACTGTCCAACACCTTCTGACCAATCCGAATCAAGGATTTACCAGCGCATTGCAAAAGTGAGAGAGCATACTTTGTGGTTAAGGCTCTGGTTACTGATCGGAAGGTTGGGGGTTCAAGCCCCAGTATTGCGAAGCTGCCACTCTTGGGCCCTTGAGCAAGGCCCTTAACCAACCCTCTGTCCTCCAGGGCCATGTATCATGACTGACCCTGCGCTCTGACCCCAGATTACTAATATTGCTGGGACATGTGAAGAAAGAATTTAATTGCGCTGATTTTGTGTTTTGCAAACGCAAGATTATTGTGTACATCCTGGTTTCGTTCATGAGACACACTCACATACGTTAACATACGTGAACATATACATGTATATATAAATCAGTCCTTAAAGTATGGCATTTTTAACTGTTTTAGGCAGCACACTTATTGACTTAAAGATCAGGCATTTACAATCAGGATAAATTCATTTTATCACCACAAGTTGAAGCTGCTATACGATCAGGACCGTTGGGTTTTTGTATGTAGAGTATTATGACTCTGAGCAGGGTGATGGGAAACAGGGCAGGGTGTGAGCCCTCTGCTGGGCAAATTATTTAGACCCCTCTAACCAGACACTAATATAAAGATAAAACAGGACAACTGAAGCTTTTTCTGATAGCAAACCACAGTATACAAGTGCCTCATTTATTCCACCAAAACGAGTGGAAATTCCATATTTTCAGCCTCTTGTGGAAAAGTGTTAATTCCCTGAGTACTTTTAAGTCCAATAACACATCCTATCTGTGTTAAAGAGTGATAGTCTTTTCCTCTTTTATTTCTGCAAATCTCTGAAAGCACTGAATGAAACTGCTTCTAATTACTGCATGATTAAAGAAGCACATCAGGGATTGCAGTAAAGATGTTTCGCTCTTTCTCTCCGTCTCTCTCCGTCTCTCTTTGTCGTTTTAAGAAGTTCAGATTAATCCCCTTCAGCTCCTGCCGAACCATCTTTCGCATTCTTTCTTTTTCTGTTTATCAAATAAACGCCAGTAATTAGAGACTTTAGATAAGTGGACTAAATGGGCTGTGCGCCCCGTGGCGTCCCGGCTTCTCGCGCTCCTGATAGGAACCCCTGTGTGTCCTGGTAATATCTGCTGTTATCCCCATGCAGGAACAATGGCGCTGTGCCTCGCATGTGATATTAACACACGCACAGGGGCCTGCCTCGACCTTAACACACTCTTCTTTCAGTGTTCATTTAGATAACGGTTTACCCTATTGTACAGGGTTCCAGTGCACACAATCCAAACAGATATATCCTTTTTAGTTTGCAAAGGATCAAGAGTTCGTGGGTTTTTTTTGTTTTGTTTTTCTAACGATGATGTTTATGTGATAAAAAAAAGTATAGCCATATCGCAGTTTTGGATCTAATGTGAATAAATTGAAAAGAAAAGCACAAACCCGTGACTTCACCCTCTCAGCCATACACGTTTGGTCCTGACTTCTTACGTCGTCTTGATATTATGGGATTGTGTGAACATAATTAAATGTTTCGTCAATGGATATACAATAAACCATACAGGGATCCACTAATATAGAGTTATAAAACAAAAAAACGCCATTGTGTTTTAATGGCGTTTAGGGGACTATGATCAACAGGTGGTGTTGAAGTAGATTTACTGTTGATTATTTTTTTGATAACAGCACATCTTTCCTTACATTTACAGCATTTAGAGACCACCTTATCCAGAGCAACTTACATTTATCACATTCATACAACTGAGCAGTTATGGGGATAAGGGCCTTGGTCATGGGCCCAGGAGTGGTAGTTTGGTGTGGTTGGGATTTGAACAGACAACCTTTGGATAGACATCCAATGCTTTAACCTCTACGATGCCACCTCCCATATAACCCCTTATATTTGGCAGAATTTTTACCATATGTAAATGTAAAACTTCTCAACTACAACTGCTTTATGTGTTTTCTTTCTGTTTGATTTCAGATTCTTGTTCGTTTCTTACTTATGTTTTGCCTGAAGCCTCAGATGCTGGCATGGCATTAAATCCCTACTATATACCTATCTATCTATACAAATCGCGCTTTATCCATATAAAGTTGGGAACATCATTGAAGACTTTCCTGTGGTGGAAAATCTGCTGTTACAAAGCACAAAGACTTCTTCCTTTAATGTTAAATAAATAAAATAACTGGCTCTAAAACACAGGGGTTTTTTTTCTTCCCATATAAATATTCATTTCAGAAACGTTTTCAAACAAGACAAGCACACTGTTCTGAAGTGAATAGCCGTTCTGAACGGTAAGCGTTCATCGGAAAACATCCGAAGATAAGAGCACCTGAATCGGCCTGGGTGACAAAGACAGGATTAGCGTTCTCCACTTCAAACGGTCGAGGAAAGTGAGACAGTACAAAGCGCGCAGGATTGAAATCTTTCACGTGCCACATTTGAGCACACCTCCTCTTCTCCACTCGAGTGTTTGGAATGTTCAAGTAGCGTCCATCCGACCCTCCAGAGCCTCCTGTTACTGCCGCATACTAGATGTTATTAAACGTCTCCTGATGGATGAAGGAACTGCACAAACCAACACATTACTGGGAAAACCCTGTTGATTTTCTTATTATTCATTGTGAAAAATCTGTCCTGATTTATTGATGGTTTTCCAGGAAAGTGAAACGTTGAGTTCGATCATTTTTCAGTAGGATTTGACTCATCGCCTGAAACGATTAGTTGTTTCTTTCTTTCATGTTGTTCTGACCAAACTCTCCATCAAATGCCATCAAGAGTTATATTTATATTAAGCTTGTAATCTAGCGTACCAGTGTAGATTTATTTATTGCATAGAGCACTTTTGTACGTCGCTCTGGACACGGGCGTCTGCTAAATGCCACAAATGTAAATGTAAATGCTCGTTTACAGAAAACAGACCATCCAACCAGAAACACATGCCTCGCTTTTTTTTTTTTTTTTAAAGCACAAATATTCACTCTAATAAACCCGTAATCATATGATGATCATCATATTTTCACATGTAGAACATTGCTTCATAAAAAAAATAAATAAATAAAAAACAATGAGTATGACACCAGAGAAAACATAACACAAAGTTAAGTGGGTCAACGTATGATTATGCGCCGGTAAAGTGTTTTAAGCTGGCGCATTAATCCTGTTTTTGTGACTCTCCTTTATTTTAAAAGCTCTGCCTTTGAAACATGTAAATGCCTGGTTTCAGGGAACCCCAGTGCGCCATTCGCTAAGAGACAGAAACTAATACCTCTGGAATAAAACACACAGAATGCTAGACAGATCCAAGTGTGCAGTATGCTAGTTATTTTAGCATATACAAAACAGTCTTTGTGCTAGAACCAACAAGAAGGATATATATATATACAGTGAGGAAAATAAGTATTTGAACACCCTGCTATTTTGCAAGTTCTCTCACTTAGAAATCATGGAGGGGTCTGAAATTGTCATCGTAGGTGCATGTCCACTGTGAGAGACATAATCTAAAAAAAAAAATCCAGAAATCACAATGTATGATTTTTAAACTATTTATTTGTATGATACAGCTGCAAATAAGTATTTGAACACCTGTCTATCTGCTAGAATTCTGACCCTCAAAGACCTGTTAGTCTGCCTTTAAAATGTCCACCTCCACTACATTTATTATCCTAAATTAGATGCACCTGTTTGAGGTCGTTAGCTGCATAAAGACACCCGTCCACCCCATACAATCAGTAAGAATCCAACTACTAGCATGGCCAAGACCAAAGAGCTGTCCAAAGACACTAGAGACAAAATTGTACACCTCCACAAGGCTGGAAAGGGCTACGGGGAAATTGCCAAGCAGCTTGGTGAAAAAAGGTCCACTGTTGGAGCAATCATTAGAAAATGGAAGAAGCTAAACATGACTGTCAATCTCCCTCGGACTGGGGCTCCATGCAAGATCTCACCTCGTGGGGTCTCAATGATTCTAAGGAAGGTGAGAAATCAGCCCATAACTACACAGGAGGAGCTGGTCAATGACCTGCAAAGAGCTGGGACCACCGTTTCCAAGGTTACTGTTGGTAATACATTGAGACGTCATGGTTTGAAATCATGCATGGCACAGAAGGTTCCCCTGCTTAAACCAGCACATGTCCAGGCACGTCTTAAGTTTGCCAATGACCATTTGGATGATCCAGAGGAGTCATGGGAGAAAGTCATGTGGTCAGATGAGACCAAAATAGAACTTTTGGGTCATAATTCCATTAAACGTGTTTGGAGGAAGAAGAATGATGAGTACCATCCCAAGAACACCATCCCTACTGTGAAGCATGGGGGTGGTAGCATCATGCTTTGGGGGTGTTTTTCTGCACATGGGACAGGGCGACTGCACTGTATTAAGGAGAGGATGACCGGGGCCATATATTGCGAGATTTTGGGGAACAACCTACTTTCCTCAGTTAGAGCATTGAAGATGGGTTGAGGCTGGGTCTTCCAACATGACAATGACCCGAAGCACACAGCCAGGATAACCAAGGAGTGGCTCTGTAAGAAGCATATCAAGGTTCTGGCGTGGCCTAGCCAGTCTCCAGACCTAAACCCAATAGAGAATCTTTGGAGGGAGCTCAAACTCCGTGTTTCTCAGCGACAGGCCAGAAACCTGACTGATCTAGAGAAGATCTGTGTGGAGGAGTGGGCCAAAATCCCTCCTGCAGTGTGTGCAAACCTGGTGAAAAACTACAGGAAACATTTGACCTCTGTAATTGCAATCAAACAAATATTAACATTGACTTTCTCAGGTGTTCAAATACTTATTTGCAGCTGTATCATACAAATAAATAGTTAAAAAATCATATATTGTGATTTCTGGATTTTTTTTTTTTTTAGATTATGTCTCTCACAGTGGACATGCACCTATGATGACAATTTCAGACCCCTCCATGATTTCTAAGTGGGAGAACTTGCAAAATAGCAGGGTGTTCAAATACTTATTTTCCTCACTGTATATATATATATATATATATATATATATATATAGTTCTCATAATCAATGCATATCCATTTCATAAAATATTGTAGATTTATTTTTTTACAAGGTGAATAGATGAATACTTTGAATTTACTTTTTTATATATATATACAGTGGGTACGGAAAGTATTCAGACCCCCTTAAATTTTTTACTCTTTGTTATATTGCAGCCATTTGCTAAAATCATTTAAGTTCATTCTTCTTCCTCATGAATGTACACACAGCACCCCATACTGACAGAAAAACACAGAATTGTTGACCTTTTTGCAGATTTATTAAAAAAGAAAAACTGAAATATCACATGGTCCTAAGTATTCAGACCCTTTGCTGTGACACTCATATATTTAACTCAGGTGCTTTCCATTTCTTCTGATCATCCTTGAGATGGTTCTACACCTTCATTTGAGTCCAGAAATTTTTGATTATACTGATTGGACTTGATTAGGAAAGCCACACACCTGTTTATATAAGACCTTACAGATCACAATGCATATCAGAGCAAATGAGAATCATTAAGGTCAAAGGAACTGCCTGAAGAGCTCAGAGACAGAATTGTGGCAAGGCACAGATCTGGCCAAGGTTCCAAAAAAATTTCTGCTGCACTTAAGGTTCCTAAGAGCACAGTGGCCTCCATAATCCTCAAATGGAAGACGTTTGGGACGACCAGAACCCTTCCTAGAGCTGGCCGACCGGCCAAACTGAGCTATCGGGGGAGAAGAGCCTTGGTGAGAGAGGTAAAGAAGAACCCAAAGATCACTGTGGCTGAGCTCCAGAGATGCAGTCGGGAGATGGGAGAAAGTTGTAGAAAGTCAACCATCACTGCAGCCCTTCACCAGTGGGGCTTTATAGCAGAGTGTCCCGACGGAAGCCTCTCCTCAGTGCAGGACACATGAAAACCCGCATGGAGTTCTCCAAGATGGTGAGAAATAAGATTCTCTGGTCTGATGAGACCAAGATAGAACTTTTTGGCCCTAATTCTAAGCGGTATGTGTGGAGAAAACCAGGCACTGCTCATCACCTGTCCAGTACAGTCTCAACAATGAAGCATGGTGATGGCAGCATCATGCTGTGGGGGCGTTTTTCAGCTGCAGGGACAGGACGACTGGTTGCAATCAAGGGAAAGATGAATGCGGCCAAGCACAGGGATATCCTGGACGAAAACCTTCTCCAGAGTGCTTTGGACCTCAGACTGGGCTGAAGGTTTACCTTCCAACAAGACAATGACCCTAAGCACACAGCTAAAATAACGATGGAGTGGCTTCACAACAACTCCGTGACTGTTCTTGAATGGCCCAGCCAGAGCAATGACTTAAACCCAATTGAGCATCTCTGGAGAGACCTAAAAATAGCTGTCCACCAACGTTTACCGTCCAACCTGACAGAACTGGAGAGGATCTGCAAGGAGGAAAGGCAGAGGATCCCTAAATCCAGGTGTGAAAAACTTGTTGCATCTTTCCCAAAAAGACTCCTGGCTGTATTAGATCAAAAGGCGGCTTCTACTAAATACTGAGTAAAGGGTCTAAATACTTAGGACCATGTGATATTTCAGTTTTTCTTTTTTAATAAATCTGCAACAATGTCAACAATTCTGTGTTTTTCTGTCAATATAGGGTGCTATGTGTACATTCATGAGGAAAAGAAATAAACCTAAATGATTTTAGCAAATGGCTGCAAAATAAAAAAGAGTGAAAAATTTAAGGGGGTCTGAATACTTTCCGTACCCACTGTATATATATATATATATATATATATATATATATATATATATATATATATATATATATATATATATATATATATATATATATATATATATATAAAAATGCACTTTTCTCATTTGCTATGTGGAAAAACAACTTTGCATATTCATTCTTTACATCTATGTATTAAGTTGAACCCATTGTTGTGTCTGTGCATAACATTTTATGCATACATTTTCCCATTTTATTATTTTAAAAGGAAATAGTTTTCCTTCTAAACAGTTTTAGATGTGGCTTAGGAAGCACAAAAACAAAATAGTGTCTATACCATGGTATATGTTTTTAAGAAATGCCATTCAGCCAAATAAAATATGAAAACTGCCATTTGTTCCTCGTCAGCATGCTTTTATCTTCTGATTCGTCAGTGCCTTGATCAGTGATTAAAATTTCCGCTCTGCTAAAGTGGATTTCAGGCTCTTATGAAGACAATTATTTCATATTCTCAGGATTATACATAAATTACAGATAACTATAGAACAACAGCAGAGTGAAGCACCGTGCAAATAAATAAAAAGTGTCTCACACACACAACACACACACACACACACACACACATACTTTGCAGGAGTTTCTCAAGCCGTGTTTTCACAGAACTAATCTCTCTTTCACTCTCTTTTCCTCGTCCCTCTTTACTAATTAGATCAGGAATTACAGCGTGGATTAGGTGAAGCTGAGCTTAGCCGTTCCTCTGACCATGGTAGCTGTTTCAAACCAGCGCTTCCAATTTTATCACCACACAATACTTTTCCTCCTTCAGCTTCATGTTTTGCATTAGAAAACAGCTGCGGGAAGAATGACAAACACGGTTAATCCTTTGCTTTTTGCTGGAAGTACATTAGAAAAAAAAAGAGAGGAAAAAAAGGAGGTGAGGCGGGATTCAGCTCCTGCATGGTAAACACTCAGCAATTGTCCATTACGTCTAAACCCACATGATAACGAGGCTCATTAATTAAACTGCGGGACTAAGTGGGGTTACATGAATTGAAATTAATAATTGGCGTCAATAGAGTTTTTTAAATTGTCTCTCTTCTCTCCCTCAATGCCCAGGAGCTTGTTTTTTATTCATTTTTTTTTTTTTTTTATCTGTGAATGTGACGTCTCCATACAATCCTGAGAATCTGTTTACTTAAGTAGAGTTCTAACATTCTAGGCGAAGATGAAAATGTTTTTAAGACGTACATTGTTCTTAGAAACTCTACTCTTTCTGATTAAACCCTAAGAGTTTTAACTCTTATAAGAAAAACTTAAACATAAGAAGCTGCAAAAAAAATTGTTTATTTGATCTGTACCAGATTACTGAGATCTTTTACCACAGGATAAGCAATCGCACACTGCATTTCTCTGAAATCCGGTCAAATCCATCTCCATAGTTTTTTTATCAAATGAAAATCCAGTGGTTTAAAAGCCAAAAAAAACAAAAAAAGTTGATCAACCAGATGTGAAATAATGGTAGGAAGCATTTTAGTGATGTCTTAAAAATATTGTATGAACAAAGTAGTGCATGAAATCATTACTAGTTTTTAGCTCAGTTGGAAATACTTCATTAATTTGAGTAGTAGTACTATAATGTTGATTATATTACAAAAATCTGGAGGTGTGAGGTCATTTATTTTTTCCGTTGGTGAACAGTAAAAAAATTTAAATGTAAATCGCTGTACTTAACTAGCTTTTATTTTAACTTTAACTTTTACTTTAATTTCCATTTGGGGAGAATTTGACTTCACTACATTAAAAAAGTCAAATATCTGACTTTTTTACTCAACTTAATTTTTACATTTTGTGAAATCATTCGTTTTTTTTATATATAAATTAGTGGAAAAAAACTCAAACACGCAGCAAGCCAACAATCGATCTGTTTTGAACTTGTTTTGATTGCCGCTTGGTGTCAACTTATCACCAACATGCAGTTCAGCGTCAGTTCAACAGCAAGTAGAACATTTGAAAATTAATAAACGATGGAAGAAACACCAGACTCGAACTTACCACAGCACCCTTGGCCTTATTTGCGCAATTCGCTAAGTAGTTGAAAAGAAGGTTTTGGGCTCATGGTAATTGTAATACTGTAGAGATCAATCAGTGTTTGACTCATTAATATCATTCTATGAATAGATCGGTGCATTGACAGTAACGGAGTATTTTCACATTAACAGAGATGATTAAGGAAAAATGATAGTAGGAACAATATAGCGGTAATAAATCAGTACTTTGGATACTTAAGTACATTTGCTAATTTGCTTAAGTTCCTTTGCTAATAGTGTGAATAGTAATAGTTCATTAACAAATGGGAAATTTAAGGAAAGAAATCAGGCTGATTTATCGATTATAAGTTACAATCCGCTCCTCTTTTTTGGTGCAGTTCACATTTATTCGGTTATCAGAACAGATTTGCTTGTAGAATATAAAATATCCATCCGCATTCGCTGATCTAAATGACGCTCGGCTTGTTGTGATCGTGCGTCCCCCGTCACGGTAAACGTGTGTGAAAGGGCCCCGCTGTGGAAACGCACCTGAGTGTGTATGACACTCGCTAGCTCCAGTGCTCCAGAAGGAAGCGAGGACAGGTGTAGACATGCCCATCATCATCTGGCGCGGCGAGTCGAACATCCAGCACCTTTTCAAAACAGACGGTAATTTAATTAACTCCTTCCTTCCCGCAGGATGATTCCCCCCTCACACACACTCTCTCTCACACACACACACACACACACACACACATCTGTAGCTAATTTGGCTCTGCGTGAGGAAGCAGGACTCGTTGTTTACGAGACGGTGTTGTCAAAATCAGATCACAGATTCATGCGCTAGGCCTCACAGGAGAGTCAGATTGAATAGGGATGAGTTGAACTGCTTTAACAGGCAACAGGTTTGTCAAAGTACTGCAGAGAGCAAATAAAAACAAGTGTCAGGACGGTTTAACCCTGGCTGCTCGGTGAATAAACATGTTCAGCAACAGAGCAGCTTCCCTGAGGAGCGTCCCTCTGAAAGAAAATCACATCATCTCAATGTGTGCAGAGTGTTGGATGAAGGTTCATCTCCACCGTTTGAATAAGAAAGGAATTGTTAAAAAACAGTAAAGATGGATCAAATATTTTTTATATAGGTATATAGGTTTTTTTCTTTTGTCGTAATTAAGCATATCTGGCAGTAGTTCTAGCTGGAGGACAAATCGTATGTTTATATTAATGCACTTGCTTATAGTTCCATAACAGCTCATCTACAGTGATTGTGTGCGAAGGAGCTACGTAAAAGGATGACAAGAAATCGCCTTGTAATATGGTCAAGTTTTTTCTCAGGAGGCATTTAGGTATCTTTATCTGGAAGAAGGCTCCAGTAGGAGCCTTAAAAACGTTAAGTCTTGAGTTAACTGGAAAGTCTTGCATTTTCTCCATTAACATGGAAAGTTGTACTACATTGTTTTTTTTCTTTTCTTTTCTTTTCTTTTTTTTAATAAAATTCCAGAAAAAGTGCTGTGTAGAACTATAACTTTTTATAGCATCAAATGACAATCCCCCTGTGCACAAAGAAAACCTCATGAAGATATGCTTTATCTGGGTTGGGGTGAAAGATCTCCTGCCATAGAGCTCTGACCTCAACTTTGTTGAAAATCTTTGAGATGAATTGGACTGCATTAGAATCCTTCTCACCTTAACCACATCAGTACCTGACTTTAGTAGCACACTCAAATCTAGTGAAACATCTTCCCAGAAGAGTTGAGGTTAGTATATGGGAACAAAAGATGGAACATATGAATCATATGCTCAGGTGTCTACAAACATTTGTCTATATAATGTATGTATTTACATTTCAATTTAGAGTATTTGGCAGATGCCCCCCATACAGAGCAACATTTATCTAATTCATACAACTGAGCAACTATGGGGTTAAGGGCCTTGCTCAGGGGCCCAGGACTGGGACTTGAACTCATGACCTTCGGATCCAAAGTCCAATACCACTAAACCACTAAATATGAATAGATAAAACACAGTGTGCTGTTCAATAATTCACTTCCTTAGATCGTCCATCCACCCCTTTACTAATATATTTTCAAAAACCTATGAGTAAACAGGTCATGTACTGGCATAAGCCATTCATTTTTTTATAGAAGGATACACTCACATTCACTTAAAATAAGAAAATGATATTGTTGGAAATCTGTACACACTAGGGTCAATTTCATTAGTTTGAGGTATGAACGCGAACCCCGGCCTCTCCATCATTTCGATGTGTTCGTATCACTTGCACACGATGTACAGATTTTTCTAATTTGAGTCATTTTTGAGTGGTTCAGCTCAATAAGGGAGTCATTTGGGGACCAAAATGTGTTTGTCTGCATGAAAAGAATAAAATGGGGGCTTTTTTCAGCAGGGGGGTTCATGGGTCATATGTGTAAGCTGTAAACGTGTATGTGTGTGTGTTTGTGTGTGTGTGTGTGTATTCCCACTCGGTTTGAGATAATTGGTCCAGTCCTGCACTGCACAAGCCCAGACTTGAAGAGCATGAACGTGCATACATGACTGCCTCATTGACTCTGTGGGTGGGCAGAAGGGTGGTTAGGGCTGTACGGGGATCTCGCCTCGTATGATTCCCCCCCTTTTTATTACTTCTCACCTGAATTCTGCAGCTGAGCGCTTTTTAGGATGGTGTTGTTGTAATGGAACATCTCTTTTGTGACACAATGCTGAAAAATGCTTATTTAAAAAATGAAAAATAAAAAAGACCCTAAATTAATAAATGAAGTCATTTGTAGCCAATCTACAGCCCTCGTTTGTATTTTCAGTGTTGATGTTTAAGACCATTTGAAGCTACACAACAGTTTGTAATTTTATCGTACACAGGGGTTCAGGACGCTGCCATACAAGGCGGCTCATAATGTAATCGTACATGGTGGTTTGGTGCATTAGCTCAAACTATGGTTTTGTTCACTTTTATCATGCATAAGTGGAGTAACTTTGATAGTTTGTAACTTCAATGTATACGCAATTGTAGCTTCATAATGCAAGGCAGCCTGTTTATAACTTTATTGTAGCGTGTTTATATCTGTCTGTCTGTCTGTCTGTCTGTCTGTCTGTCTGTCTGTCTGTCTGTCTGTCTGTCTGTCTGTCTGTCTGTCTGTCTGTCTATCTATCTATCTATCTATCTATCTATCTATCTATCTATCTATCTATCTATCTATCTATCTATCTATCTATCTGTCTATCTATCTATCTATGCACTGTTATGGTCACATTCAAATGTCTTTATCCTCATACAGTATTATTGTCATATAAATTGCTCCTTTGTACTCCCATAATATGTTTATTGTATATTTGTATATTTTTATATGAATATTAGATTGATTTATATACATTGCTTATTTGCACAGGTTACATGTTAACTGCTTTTTATTGGCCCTGTACTTGTACTCTGCACAATGACAATAAAGTTGAATCTAATCTAATCTAATCTAAGTTCGGCTCGATGCAC
>NC_139577.1:4512606-4717606 GCF_946808225.1 Silurus aristotelis | reverse complement strand
ACACACACACACACACACACACACACACACACATATATATATATATATATATATATATATATATATATATATATATATATATATATATATATATATATATATATATATATATATATATATATATATATATATATATAATAAAAAAAATGTTGTGTCATTTATCCTTTATCAGTAATATTGGAAATAGTTATTATTGGATGGATTGAAAAATTTCAACGCTGTCCCAGGAAAAACTGCTAGAAATCTATAGATATATGCTTTTGCTTAATTGTTTAAAATGTATATATACTTTTAAGGAAATTACATTAATTTTTTTAGAACAGTTTTATCAGTTTCGTGATCAGTTGCGGATTCGACTCTTCTGCTAAAGTCTTAGTGTGACTGTAACACATCATGGTGTCCCTCCTGCTCTTATCTACACCCCTCTAACCCTCACTAACCACTAGATGGTGTATGATAACCATGAAGAGTCTCTCAAATACACACTCCCTGAAACTCCTTTCCACATGTGTATGTGTGTGTGTGTGTGTGTGTGTGTGTGTGTGTGTGTGTGTGTGTGTGTGTGTGTGTGTGTGTGTGAGAAACAGCGAAGGAGCAATCGGTAGCGTCAAGAGCAACTTCATTCCCTCATGTATCTGATTTACAGTTTCATATTCCACTAATGAAAGCCTCTCCTTCGCCAGTGTGATCAGTTTTATAGCCATTTTTACGCACACACTTTGGGAAGGTGTAATAAAAGTCACTTGTAATTTTCCCAGAAAAGTGTCTACACTGTGCAGCCATGTTTATATATATATATATATATATATATATATATATATATATAATTTTTTTTATATCCCATTGTGCAGCTTTTTATTCTCTTAAAAATTCTTATTTTATTGTCAAAACATGTGTTACATTGCATCATAAATTGCATCTACATTTTTTTTTTATACAATTTACATCCATGAACTTGAAAAAAAACAAACACTCGTGTCGGTATTAAATTGGTTTTAAAATTGCAAAGGAGAAACTCTTGTAATCGCTGTTAAAATGTTATGACGCGTTTATTACTGGGTCGAATGGTGTGTAATCGTTATAATCATAAATAACCGTGACGCTTGTAAAAATTCTGGTGTATACACACGAATAATCCATCATTTATTTCATATGCATTCATACCAAGTAGTAGAAACTATAGCTTTATAAGCAGGTGAAATATATTTCACGGCGAATGTAATACTATGTAGATGAATGTAGTTAGTATTATTCTTTCTTGCACAAAAAACCTGCTTGAACAGTCAATAATCTATAAATATCCATGTATATATATTACATGAAACAGATTTTGACCGTATGGGCTTCCTAGAGGAGGGCTGCAGTAATTCTGAGGATCTAGGTGGAGAATGTGTAGAGATGCACAGATAAATAGGACTATTAGAAATATCAACTGAAGTCATGGTTCTAATCGTGGGGTCTGAGGAACCCTAAAGGGGTTGCAGATGTCTGGAAATCATGTGGTTAAATTGGAGTAAAAAATTGGTGAAAAAACAATCAAACTAATAAAAATAAAAAAAGAAGAAATCTGTACAGAAGTGGCCTTTGAAATGAATTTGGTGTCACTTTATTTTATTGTATTTTGTTTTATTATTTTATAAATTTTCTGTTTGAATTAAAACTTGATTTCTGAATCTGAGTTTCTGATTATACAATTAATTTTCAATTCCATTTGCTGAATAGGTTTTTAGGGAAACCTGGTGAAAATCTTGCTTTTCATAAACCGTCCACAGAGATTTAAAACTCAATTCAAACTCTTATGACCAATATAAAATGTGATTATAATGTATATGTAAAATAGGAATGTGAGAACGGTGCAGTTTGTTGGTATATAAAATGATATTGCATCCTGTTAGGAAAAAAAGTAATGTAGTTTCTAAAAGAGAGACTATTTTTTCTTCCACCTGATCAAGGTTCATGAAGGGTTCATTCCTCAGCACTAAGCCACTGAGAGTTCAGGCTCCTCAGGGCAATAGTGAATATAAACACTCTCGCTCTCACACACATACACACACTCGAATGCACACCCACATTCTGTGAAGCCCACTCACTGTAAGCGATCAAATACATTTTGTTGGGGGGAAAAAAAAATCTGCTACACAGGATGAAAAAAAAAGCTCAAACATTTGCTTTGTTGAGATTATTGTAAGTGCCAGGTCTATATGGACGACTACGGACGTCTATAAATCCACCTCTATCGCTTATTTGACCTTTCATCTGCTTCCAAATAACCAATGTCAACTCGTGCCGGCCAAGACGTCAGATTTTTCCCCCCGCTAGGATCACTCTATCAGCATGCCGGTGTGGAGGGTAAACACGCCGGAGCCAGGCTTCCTCTGCTCTGGATGTAGATGTAATAGACCGAGCGAGCGGCGGATGTGTAAATAGCACGCAGCATAGGCTGTGTTTAAATCAGGCCAGCGTCCCTTTCCCCTGTCTCCTGTCTCTCTTTGCCTCGGTCTGCGTCTTCATCCAAACGTCGAGGCACTAAAGCTGAATCGGATGCTGAAAGGAGCCCGAGTTCAAATCACGAGTCATGTATGAGACACATGCTGTAAAATCGGATTTCATTTAGCAGCCAGAATGGGATTCTCTTTACACACAACATGCACTAAACAACGAGGCCTCTGATTGTCGTGAAAGTCTACAGCATCGTGGTGTCCGATCGTCGTGAAGTCATTTGCGTGATAATTCATCTAATTGTGGGCCGATTTTAATGCCGGACACCAAGATTTATTTTGTAATTAATTAATTAATTTGATTAATAATTAATAAAAAGAGTAAACTTTTAAAAGTTGAAGGCAATTTCCTATTTAATGTTACCTTCAATTTTAATTTGTTAATAAAAATGACAGTTACAAACGACAACAATTACAGAATTTTAGATATATAAAAGAACAAATAATAAATACTATTATAAAATGTAGCGACACAAATAATAAAAATAAATTGCTCTGAAATACATTTCTATATTATTCACTGTGGAATTTTCCAGAACAATTCTTCAGGTGAACACACTCTTCCTGTATGTGTTCATGTTTGTTAGTAGTCACAAAAATACACAACTTGCTTATACTTTGTGTTGAATTGTCTCGATAGGGATTTTCCTAGGGATTGAACGAAACACTTACACGTGTATGTATGCACTCTTTTACACACACACACACACACACACACACACACAAGAAAAGAGTCGCATCATTTAGTTGGATTATTATGTATGTAAAAACTGAAATATATGAGTTATATTAATACCAATAAGAGAATCAATAACAATTCATTAAATGTCATTAAATTATTAAATAGAGTCTTTTTTATAAAGAAGTAATTATATGGGTGAAAAATTATTATCTTGTCACTCAGATGAAAATGATCATGATCACAGAATATTCAATGTAATGAATGTTGGCATCAAATATAAAGTGTTAAAGCTTTTAGTTACTAATCTTTTGCACTAAAATTAAAATAATATTTATTTAAAGATTTGAAAGTACTGTAATAAAAAAAGCAGGACAGACAAAAACTAAAAGCACCTCTATTTATTTATTTTATTATAAAATTTTTTATATATAAATAATAATATAAAATTGTATCAGAATTTATAGATCATTTATATATAGAATTTCTATATAGAATTTATAGGTCACTAGAATATATTTGTATCTATTTATCCCAGACTTTCCCAAAGTAAATGGGAAAAGAATTAGAACAGGACATGGACATAAATGCTTTTAAGACCCCAATTATGTCTGATATACATTACCGTGCTTCCATCAGCACTGAGTGGACATGTGATAGCGTACGCTTGTGATAGCGTTCACTCAAAGAAAGTTCGAATGTGGCCTTGATGAGGAAAAGGGGGAAGAAAAAAAAGAAAAGCAAGCGGCCTTTGATATGCTCTCTGCTTCCTTCTCGTTCCGTTCCCACACGGTCTGACCTTGGAGGCTCTTTAGAAGTTTCTCTCCAGCCGAATGCGCCTCCACTTTTAACTCGTGCTCGGGAGTCTGGCCGTCGTTCATTGCATCACCGAATCCCTAAGCCTTCTGAGACCCCCCGCCTGAAAGATAACACCTGAGTTTAAGGTCGAGAATGGCGAGAAAGAGTGTGAGAGAGCGTGTGAGTGAGAGGCGAGGGGATAGGGCCGGGGGTGTCAGGTTGGAAAGTCGAGGAAAAAAAAGAGAGTGAGAAACAAAGTGAAAGGACAGAAATATAATTTTACCTCCTCTTTAATCTGGCCTGCAGGAGTCCCTTCTCATCTGTAGGACTGTGGTTAGTCAAGCTAAGTGTGGCTTCCCTCTTCCCTCTCGCTCTCTTTCTCTTTCTTTCTCTCTCTCACTCTATCTCTCTCTCTCTAATTCGAGTCTGAGAAAAGGGCGCAAAAGGAAAGGTGCAGAGAAAATGCACTCGGCCATATAAAACACCACATAGAGTCAAAAATGAAGTAAGCAATCATTGTTTACTGCTTAATTTTTTATAAATATACACATAAAATCATTTCTTATTCATGTGTTTAAACACACAGTGACAGAAAAGATGTTTTTCCTCAATTTTCAGATCTTGGAAAATTGTGTGGAGTTTTCAAAATTTTTTAGCTTTAGAGTTTTTGTGTTGTTTAATTATTTGATAACATTTTTATTTTTTAAAGAAGGAATCGAAATTGACCTGCATAGGCTGAAGAACTGTCGAGTTCTACTAGTAGCCTGGAACAACCCACTAGCATATATGTCTGTATGTGTGTCTGTGTCTTTTTTTGTTCTTTAATCTGCATGGGATTTGACTAAGCATTTTTCCCCACATAAATATTAATGCTTAGTCAAATCCCGTGCTGATTTTTTTAAAGACAAAACTCCAGGAAGCGCACAATCGGAAAAAACCATTAACACCGCTAGTCTATACTTGGCCAAATCCATCACTGAAATGTATTTGTGTTCGGTATTTGTACAATAACGTTTTCGGTGGTGAAATAATATATAGCAGGAAACCCAATTCTACAAGAGGGCCTCGTCACGGCAGTGAAGAGTCGAGAAAAGGAAAACACGAGAGCAAAAAAAGAAAAACAAGTGTAAAGTCCTCCAGGGGGAAACTCTGGAGCGCCGTAAGCTAATAACCCGTCTGCAAATCATCGGGACAGACGGACCATCTCTCGCAACTGATCTACAACTTCCTCCCGAGTCGTTTAAGATTCCAGGGAACGGCGTAATAAATGACGGGTGTAAAAATTCATACACAAATTAAGCGCTAGCTCCTTGTGTTAGAAGGCAAAATCGAATTTATTGTGAAGTCGTATCATTTTCAGATCCGAACATCAGATTACAGGACACTGCTGTAACACCAGGTGTGTTCATCATTAGATAAAAACGGATCATTAACGTTTTTTTGAATAGTTCCCGGTTGTCTGACTGGGTTCAAGGTGTAGCTTCCTCTGAGAGGAAAAGTCCTACAAACGAACCTCTTGCTGTGCTTCAACTCTTTTCTCATCTAAATGTAGCTTTATAGACGTATCTAATGTGTGTCGGGACATTTGGACCCAGTTTTGACTTCACTCTTAGTCCCAGGTTCTCCACCCAGGTCAGGCCTAAACCATGGCGAATCCTGCGCATGTGCGTTTATTTGATTGTGTAAGAACGATTTCCGGAAGCAAAGTATTAGAGTGCCAGAAGCTGCCTTGTAACAATTAGGGGGTTAAATGGCGGCTGGCCACACAGGACGCCACCCTCAATGTGTCAAAGGTTGGGGAACTTTTCAGGAAAAGTCAATTTCTCAAGCACCCTAAAGCAGGTGGACTCCAGGTTGGTAGTGTTTATCCAACCTAAATGAAGGAAGTGGAGGAAAATAGGGGAGAGAATAGCTCATAAAGGAACTGAGATGTTAAAAAAGAAAAAAAAGAATATTAGCCTTGTCTTTCACAGATCTCTCACGCTTTGGCACAAAGGTGGGATTCACCAAATTTGTTTGACCATAATGAGAGCAGCTTGAAGATTCTTAGTTATTGCACTTTGTCTGAGGAGCCAGTTGTTTAAGCACACGTTTATTTGAGTCATTATTCAACATTTGTATAAAAAAAAAAGAAGAAGATTTTCACCTCACGCCAAATAAGTTCAACCGTATTTTTCACTGCTACGAACTCTTTTCCTACACTGAAACTCATCAAGTATTTCTCGAATGTTCTTTGTTTTTTCCCATCCCTTTATTTTTCCCTTATTTGAGATCACTGGGAGAACCCCTTAAACCTTGTAGCTATTCATGTGAACCCAACATCACCTTTTTTTAATCAAAGAGTCTTCCCAGTAAACCCATTCTAGCAACCTAAGAACTTTTTACTATTCAAAGAACCTTTGAAGAACCCTCAAGGAACTTTGAGGAGTGTAAATCTATTCTATTCAATGGTGTATTTTCTGAATAATATGTATCGGACAATAGTTTCTGATAGCTCATGAAATCCGAACTTGATCTTGATCGAAATCAAACCCCTGATTAGGAATGCGAGCTGCAGCTTTAGCAAGATGTTAATTCATGGTGCTCGAGTTTACATTCCAGTCGTGTGGATAAACCTACACTGAAGTGTGCACTCCTTCTTTTTTTTTTTTTTTTTTTTTTTTTTTTTTTTTGCTGCTTTACTGAAATCAGGACCTGGAGATGAACCCTAGCGGGAAGGAGTTAGCCATTGGAAAAGGGGATCAGAGCGTTGTTTTTAGAGCCTAGGTCAGATTGTGGAGATTGGAACAGAGGCATGCCCAATCCTCTTGCTGTTTTCCCTGGGACGTAAACAAACATGTGAAAGTTCCCCCCCACTATGTGCACCTGCAGGAAAGGATTGTGGGTAAAGGACAGCTGCCTTAGCCAGCATGGCCCAAGGGCAAGGTCAGCCAGCAGTTTAGAGAGAACAGCTAGCGGATTGTTTTTGCTTCGGCAGGATACACACACACACACACACACACACACACACACACACACACACACACACACACACACATGCACACACACACACACACACACGCACGCACACACACACACACACACACACACACACACACACACACACACACACACACACACACACACACACACACACAGATTCTCGGAGTGAGCCAGCTGTGGTCAAGGCCTTCAGGCCTTACAGCTTGATTCTGAATTAGCACTATAAAGGCAAGCAGCAATGTTGACCTCTAACCCCACCTTTGGCTACCTTTTAGCTCCCTGAAACAAACACATCAACAGTAGATAGATGGTTCCAGTCTCGCAGGTGTGGATTTGATCCAAAGTCTAGCCGATGTCATGGGTAGTTCTGTTTAAATATAAATAATTCCCAGGATTGATCAGATCAAACACTTTTTATTGGGTTATTAATGCCATTCTTAAATACATGTGATTGTTACTGAATTAATGAATGAGTCTGAAAATTAAACTGTACTGTGTTCAAGTGATAATTCATGCTGTAATTATTAAGGTCAATTAAAACTTTATATGTAAAGCAATACACAATTAGGTTGAATTTCTTAGGAGCAATCTGTGGCTCTAAAACAAATGTCCCATTTAATCTTTTAGACACGTGGCATTAGGAATATGTAAACAAAATAAAAATGAGCTTTTTGAAATGCAGAGAATTGTGTTTGGCTGCTGAAAAAAAAGGGAATTGAAAGGTTCCTGAAAGCAGCAGCTATGTGAAGACGAGTGATGGAACTTTTCCGAAGGCCGCCTCAGGCCTGCTTGGTCCGGACAGTCGACTTCAAAGGGACTATAGCAAATGGGATCCGTTCTCTTGCCGCAACACTCGACGACGGTTTCTTTTCCTATTAAGATATTGAAATGAGGGCCATTGTTCCGTTCGGCTTGGTTAGCACATCATCAGCGTGTTACGGAAGTGTAATTAATGCGCCAAAAAAAATGGCCAACAAAATATTTCACGTCAAAGTGCATAAGCACTTGAAATATTCGACTTGCATTTCCAGTAAACATCGTTTTATTTTCAGAGAAAGTTCTAATTGAATTTTCTGATTTTATAAGGAAATAAGGGTGCGCTTCTGATGCATTTGAGACGTTTTCAGAATGCAGATATATGATTTTTTTTTTGCTTTTTAATAAAAACAAAATAGCAACATTTGCAACTTTCCTATAATGAATTCATCATCATCAGGTTCTATTACCACTAATGAATAACTATTCTGGTTATTATATAATAATAATAATAATAATAATAATAATAATAATAATAATATTCATATAGATAGAATAATAGATATATGCAGTACATGAAGAACGTAGACTTGAACACACTCAACTGCTTTTATAAACATAGTCCAAGCCCTCTAGTCCAAATTATAAGGTAGCATTCAGACAGTTAGGTTTCCCCTACGGAAATTCCCACATAGTCAACTAATTATTATCATTTTAGTGGCTGTAATTGTGGAGGTGTTTAGCTAAGAGCTGTCTGTCGCATGCATCGGTATTTATACATAATCTCACCATTTTTAATACAAACCACAATTTTTTGAAACAAAACAGGAAGCCAGGGCACTCGAGCAGTAAGCTAACGTGCTACACACAGGTTTACATCTCGGAGACAGACATGACATGAGCCCTGAAGTTCTGTCTTTTCATTGCTATGAAGTTGAACATGAACTGAAAAGGCCAATCTGAATTGAAGACATCAATAAGTTGTTTAAAGTCACCAATAGCAGTTTCATCCACATTGTTTGTCTAAGTGCAGACTATGCTTTGCTTCTGTATAGCATCAGATCTGTAATCGTATGCTCCAAACCTATAAATCGTTTTTTCTTTTCATGTCACGCTGTTCTTTTTACACACATTACTTTTATTTAAGCTGGAAAAAACAGGTGGAGTCCTCAAGCACTTTCTGCTCAAACTGGCCCAATAAGGAAAGTTGTACATTTCTGAAGTTGCAGGTACTTTTTCTGCTGAGCTTTAGCTTTAAACAACTGTGACTTTAAACAACTTATTGATGTCTTCAATTCAGATTGGCCTTTTCAGTTCATGTTCAACTTCATAGCAATGAAAAGACAGAACTTCAGGGCTCATGTCATGTCTGTCTCCGAGATGTAAACCTGTGTGTAGCACGTTAGCTTACTGCTCGAGTGCCCTGGCTTCCTGTTTTGTTTCGAAAAATTGTGGTTTGTATTAAAAATGGTGAGATTATACACTAAAGCAAGCATGAGTTTTTTTTCGGAAAGGGCAATACTATGTAATTCAGTGGGTTTATTGTTTTTCTATTTGAATGCTAGTTCCTGGAAGATGACCAGGAGGGTAAGAGTGCACAGTTAGAATGACAACGCTATGCCAAGTGAACTTGTTATGTGCTGCTATGTCTAGACTAGCCAGATAAAAAATCTTGAGGGGATCCAATTTGAAAAGGCAAACTAAAAGAACAAGTAGTAGTGATCTAAATAGATCTCTAAAGGGAAGCTAAGCTAGTCAGTCCATAATGCTAATTTGTATGAAGTTATCATGAAGGCTAGTTCCTATTGATTTCTTTTATATATATATATATATATATATATATATATATATATATATATATATATATATATATATATATATATATATATATATATATGACAGTATGTGAATTAAGTTGCATTTATCCCATTATAGTTTATATCCGAAATAGTTTAATCCTAGCTCATTGAACCAATTCCCCACAAGAGGCCAGATGAATGTCAGGACGATGTTTTTGAAACACAATCCCAAATGTTCTGCTAATATGCTACATTGGCAAACACTGGGCCTGTTCGAAGTCCTTCACACTGTCCCTGTTTTAAAATGATTTTCTCCTTTCTGTTATTTTCACTCACTCTTTCTCAGCATCTGGGCTTGACAGTCTCCATATCCAACGTCCCTTAATGCCAAATTAAGCCCCGGGCTCCTTTATTTTAAAATGGGAAAAACCAGAGAGAGGGGGATAATCACAGTTCTGCCAGAGAGAGAGGGAAAATTAAATGGTCCTTAAAAAAAATTTTACAGAACAGCATATTAAAACCCTTCGACCACAATTGCTGCTAATTGGTAGATTATTCAGCCTGAGGGGGTGAGGAAGAGGAGGCTCACCCCCTACTCCCTATTCCTCCCAGCGACTGGCTCAAATTGTGACTGAAAAGAGCGAGGATTAGCGGTGCCATTGTGGCAGAGCGTGACCTTGAGCGTGAGTGAAGTTCAATTTTTTGGCTCCTCCTCTTCCTCTCTACAATTTCCATCAGCACGTTCTCCAGCACAGTGGGTAATTAAACACTTCGGGAGAGCTAACACGCCCACACAGTACTCAGTAACCTCACCAGAACGGGCAGCGTGCCACATCACTTGGCGTTCCATTCAAAGACAGTTAGGTAATATTAGTGAAAGTGAATAATGGGCCTGAGAAATGTGGAACTGAAAGAAAATAAAGGTCCAAAGCAGATGTTTTTTCGAGTTTGGAAAGTCCATGCACTTTTTATAAAATTTTTAAAAAAATGAAGAAAACGTGCTTATCACATGGGATAACTGAGTCGTTTATTAGCAATCAAGGACACTTTGATTGCTTTTATGTATATTTGAAAACTTTGCCTTTCTCACATGACTGTCTCATCTTTTTTTTTTTTTTTACAGTCACAGTGTTCAGTGCTCGATTCTTATTGGTTCGAATGTATTGATTCATTTTATTTATTACAGCAGCTCCCACAGTTGTTCCAGCTAATATTTATAGTAACCACTTACACATGGATATTCATGGTGCTCCACATTATTGTAATGCAACAGATTTGCAAAAAAAGAATTGTTTATATAGTTCAATTGTTTCTATAGTGATGGACTTTCAGGACACTTCCAGGTGCTTGCTAAAAAAAAAAACTTCAGTTAAATTAATAAATTATAAATAATATAATAAATATAATATAATAAAAATAAACATATATAATCAATTATATTAAAAACAACCGTTTACAGTCCACACTGAATTCCTGGGGGATTTGTTTAAACACTTTTACCCCTCATCCACACAGTCTCTCGGCTAGCGAGGCAGGAAGACGTTTATAGCGCTCTGTCGCTCACCACACCTGCACCCAGGCTGCTTTTCAGCACTTTGGGAAAGTGCACTCTTTCCTCAGTCCTTGGCTTGCGAGTTTTTCCCAGGCCGAGCGCGAACCCGTTGTACAGAGAGAGATGTTTTTCGGCGAGCAGCTTTGGACGAGCGACTGCTTTGCATGAAAAAAGGCCTCGGTTTCCGACTGTAACCTGCAAGCTGATCAAAAGACTTAGGGGGGGTGTAGGGGGCATCTTGCTTTCTCCCCCCTGCTTTTGACAGGAGAGAGGCTCTCCAGAGGCTGCCGTGGCCTTGGAGGTTAGCTAAACCAAGCCCTTCAGTCTGGGCCGGCTCAATGGAGAGCTTCACTCACTACATAGTCCTCAAAGCTTTCACTCAAATAGCATGAGAGCAGCTTTCATGTAAAGTGTGTATGTGTGTGTGTGTGTGTGTGTGTGTGTGTGTGTGTGTGTGTGTGTGTGTGTGTGTGTGTGTGTGTACTGGAATGCCGCTTACTATGTGATCATAGATACAAAAATAATGAGTGTATGGGTTTGTAGTCCAGCTGTGCTTGAAGACTAAATAATGGGTTGAATATGTAACATATATATATATATATATATATATATATATATACTTAAATATATATTAATTATAAAATATATTAATACTTATATATAAACTTTTTTGTTAGTAACTCAAAATGGAAGCAATCAATTGTTGGGTTTTTTTCATATTTATTGACATAAAAAATTAATGTTCATTAAACATTTTTTCAAAGTATGTTGATTGTAAAAATCTGATTTTATAAAAAGTACTTATAAAAAGATTATAAAAAATGCCTGATATTGTGATATGAATTTGTATATATTAATATATATGAAAGGTGGTTCATTCGGCAGAAAAATAAATATAGTAAATAAAAATATGATACTCTTGCTATTTAAATACATAACCTGTAAAATCTTATTTCTTTTTTATATTTGACAGCAGAAATATTTTTCTGTTGATACATGACATTTGCTCCAACATAAGACAAGAAGAATAAAAAAATAATTAATAAATAGTGCGAGTTAATACTCATACTGTTACACTACATTCTATTATTATTATTATTATTATTATTATTATTATTATTAACAAGTAGAGGGAGTACCAGCATGTGGCAATGTGGCTTAACATATTCTTTATATCTGCAAGCAGGACAGTGTGTGTGTGTGTGTGTGTTTCTATGAATGGAAAACTGTCTATAGTTTGTGCTGTACACTGACTTTGCAATATTATCCTATTGCGACTGTGTGTGTGTGTGTGTGTGTGTGTGTGTGTGTGTGTGTGTGTGTGTGTGTGTGTATGTGAGTACCAATCTTGCTTATCCTTCCCCAGCTGCTTTCACTTACAGGACGTGGGGCGGAGGTGCACTGCGGGGGGTCACGGGGTCACAGCGTGACCTCATCAAATTAGCCCTAACCGAGCGAGGTGTTTAGCGTGAGTTAACGTGTGTAATCTGAAGGGCAATAAATGCAAATGCAGCGGCCCATATGCCCACTTCAAACGCCACTGCTCTGGAATACCCCCTGTAGGCCCGTCCCTGCTGTGTGTATGTGTGTGTGTGTGTGTGTGTGTGTGTGTGTGTGTGTGTGTGTGTGTGTGTGTGTGTGTGTGTGTGTGTGTGTGCATTGGGGGGGTATGTTTTTTAAATGACAATTCCTTTCTCTCGAGTTGAGAGACCAGGTCGACCAGTATCATAGCTTTAAATAATTTGAAAGAGAAAGTGTGTTAACGCTATCTCTTTCATTCTTTCCTTCTGCCCCTCTGTTTTTTTCTATCTCTCCATTTCATCTCTCGGCAGACCTGTTAGAAGGGAAAAAAAGCACTGAAAACATTTGCAAAATGCCCCCACATTAAACTGAGAGAGAGAGAGAGAGAGAGAGAGAGAGAGAGAGAGAGAGAGAGAGAGAGAGAGAGAGAGAGAGAGAGAGAAGAAAGAGAGAGAGAAACAGGCAGCTGGGGGTGCAGATGATTATGGGTGAAGGCTGATTGGATGCCCTCAGGCTGTGGTGCATGCTGGGACATATGGCAGCTCCTATGTGCTAATAAACACCTGTGGACAGGGTGAGAGAGGGGCCTCCGCCACCTGTGCCCACCTCTAATACTCTTTTTTTTCACCCCCTTTACTACATCTTCACTTCTACACTCCTTATAATGCTTTCCTGTTGTGTTTTATTATCTTTGATTCTTTATGTATATATACACAGACTTAGCGCGTAACAGCAAACTGCTAGACTGGTAATAAAATAGAAGATAGAGTGAGTGTATTATATAAAGTGTATTATTTTTGTTTTATTATATTCTTCCATTCCAGGTTATAGCCACTTTGAACTTACATCATGGAACTTATATATATATATATATATATGTAGGTATGTCTGGTACACAATGAGCAAAACCTCAAAATACTTGTTTTACATCACAAATGTTTGTCTGTCGCATTTGCTTTGGGATTCAGCTCAGTACTGGGTTATTTTGGCTTTATTTTTAAGGTCATTCTTTTGTTCTGGTTACCCAGATTTCATTTCTGTGCATCCCAGGACACAGGAGCATGTAATGTCCCATTGCTAAGGCAGATCATCAGCAGCATATGATGATGCTCCCACCACCATGCTTCACTGTTGGTGTGGTGTTCCTGGGAACATATTCCTCCGAAAGAGTTCTGATTTGACTAAGTGCTCATTTGAATTTGATATGTTTAGCAAGACGCAATTTTTTTCACAAAGTCAAAAGACATTGTGTGATTTGGGTGTTTGCAATTAAAGTGTAACAATAGAAAAAAACAGACTCATAACGAGAACAATGTTCATTGTGTATGTATTAACCAAAACATTTTTTTTTTAAATACACTACATAACGCGCTCTCTTTCTTTTTTCTTCCTTTCTCTCGCTTGTAGTTCTATCAGAAAATGTTGGGGCATTCTAGTCCTGCTCCTTTCACTCAGACTAGTCTACATTGCATTTTTTTTAAGCTGTCAAAGCACATCAGTTATTCCGAAAAACAGACCTGTTTTATATTCTTATAAATGTATTCCTACTTCATTTTATTGATTTAAGCCTGTTTGTGTATATTTATTTTTCTTTATTGAGTCTGATTTTCAGCATTTTTAAACCTCTTTTATGCAGTTCGCAGATAATAAATCTTTTTTTTTCATCCTATATAACAGCAAACTAATACCTTTGGATCATAAGATTCAATTGAAAAGACACTAAATCACTTCTAAATGGCCCGATGTCTTTAGAAAACCGAATCGGGCGCAGCAGTGCAGGCAGGGATGCCCGTTCTGGCCCAGGATGCAGTGCGGTGGCCAGAAAGCACATGTTGGTATGTGTTAGAAATGGCCCGATGTCTCCGTGCAGGGCCTGAAGCACACAGTCGTGCTCCCTTTGACTTTATTGGTGCCTTTACTGTGGGTCCAGTCGGTGAAACCACATTACAAGTGGCACCCTTTAGAAAATATGTAGGCCCTGTAATCTCTGGAAAATATCGCTTTAGCACCATGAGTGATGGCCTGGTGCAGCTTTTTTTTCTTTTCAGCTTCAAGATGGGGCCTGATAATCAAGCGAAAAATAATTTATTGGATTTCATTTTCAAAAACATCTGGTCCTCATTTGAAGACTTATGTGGCCCCATCGGACATTCCGCGTGTTTTTAATGCGGCTCTCGCCACACGTGAGTCCGTCTGTGAAGGGAAATGAAGTTCACAATTCTGTCACGTTGTCCGAGAGAGCAAATTGCATATAAGCCCTGGGTTAGTGATGCCTGTGATGTCAAATAATTTAAGATGAAATATAAAATGATCCCTTTTTAATCAATACATCAATATACTACCAGTATGTGCTATACTGATCTTTATATACTGTAATATAACAAATATGTTGCTGTCATAATATTAGTAACAATTTCGTTCAGTATATTATAAAATAGTGTTAGTTACTTAATTCAGATACCAAAAACATTTGACTTATTGTGTGCTTGTGTGTATGTGTATATATTTTGCCTTTTCTTTTCTTCTAAGTATTTAAAATAATTCAGCAATAAAATACAGATATCAATGGAAATCAATACAAATGCAATAAGAAACCCAAAACTTCACCCCATATATATTACTTCATTGGGTTGCCAGGTCATTACTTGCTAGAAAAAGCAATTATAATGACAATTAATGAGTTATACTGTACATTATTACCAGTACATCTTATGGTATCAATTGCATCTGATCACATGACCAAGAAATAAAAAAAAAAATACGGAAACTTATTTTAAAAACTTTAACCCACTATGATTACCGTACAACTTTTTAAATTCATATCAAACACACACAAAAAAATAACTTAGTACTTTTTTAAATTGAGAGTTGCCTGAAAAACTTAACGATAAATGAATGTTATGTTATATTATCCTACTTGCTTTTTTCTTTCATTTCTCTTTAGAATATTTTATTAATATTCTAAAAGAAAAAATAATTAAAAAGTTTTATTCCCTTCATTTTTAATGCACTTGTCAGTGTTTCGAAAATGAACCACATTTTACTACAGTTCATCAGTTTTGTGGGGTTTTTTCCTAAATGAGAATTGCTTTTAAATATTCTTTCATTTTATTACAAATGTACGGCAAATAATTGAACAATTAATCGATATCATCAGTGAGACGATTCCATATGTTAAAACTGTCCTGAAGCAATAAGTGCTGGAAATAAGTTTAATACGGAACGGGACGTGTAGCAAGTAATGAAATTCCTGGATGATTTGAGTAAAATAATATTCATTCGAATGAAAAGAAAGAGTTGATACTTGAAGCTTTTGAAAGGCTGAAGGAATCCTTTCATTGCGTGCTTTAGTTCATTCGAATTAGAAATGCACGACAAACATGTTGTTTCCTTGCGGATGCGGTTCTACACCAGTGGTTAGAGAACTAATTAAGTTCACAAAAAGACCTGGTCAAGAGTTACAAACTCTACAAAGCGATGCATTCAAAATCCCCACATCAGCACAAAACGTTTGCCGGCACTTTCGCTGCACTCGTTACCGAGGATAATGAAGTGGGAAATGAATCATATACCCTGACACGACAACGATTGGAAAAAACATAAGCCGTCTCGAGACTTCCACTTGAGAGTGGCTATGTGGTACAAACAAAAAAACAAAACAAAACAAAAAACCCCACAGAGCTTCGTCGCATCACGTCATGGTGTAACTCCTTTGCAGTGCCACCTATCTGAAGGCTAAATGCTCCCGACCTCTAATTCCTTTTTCTTCGTCTTTTATTCTCCAATGAGGACCTTTTGACCCATTCAAAGAGCCACTGCCCTTTGATACTGAGTACATGCTGGCAAAGTGGGCACCCCACCTCCACCGCTATCCCTTCTTCTTTTCCTTATAAATAGCTTTAGATGTAAAGCGCAGGGATCGGCTCTTGAGGGCGAGTGCGGGAGAATGAGATCAAGCCTGCTGAAAAACATGCCCACTTCAGGAACTAGCTGCTCGGACAATGCGAGTGGGGTGGAACAGCGTTCGGTTGAAGTGGCGCTCCATTCAGAGGCGCAACAAGTGACAAAAGAGGTTGAATGTGAGCGTAACCTGCTGTTTGGATAAATAAAGCTACTCTATCATCTCTTATAATTGGCCGGGGCCCTTTTCTCCTCTCCTCTGTCTCAGCACCCCTATTGTCCAGTGGCCAGGCCTGTCCGGCCCCCTGAGATTCTCCTAATTGCTGACAGATTTGATTTCTCAGTGACGGCGGGAGCTCTGGTCATGGCCTTTACATCCAATAATTGCTTTCTCTTGTCCCCCTCCCTCCCCTTGCTCTCTCTCCTCCCCTTCCCTTCCCTTCCCTTTCTCTTCCCGTCTCTCCATCACTCTTGTCAACCCGCCCAACCCCCTGCATCTCTTCTCCCCAAACGGAATTCCCCTCTCTCTCTCTCTCTCTCTCTCTCTCTCTCTCTCTCTCTCTCTCTCTCTCTCTCTCTCTCTCTCTCTCTCGGCCCCGTTTTAATGGTTTCCTTCTATGCTAATAAATCCTCGCCATTTAAATCACATTTAGAGATGTTTTGAATAACTGAGTCCAATTACCCTCGTGGCCTGGCACCGCGACGGGAGCCGAGAGATAAAGAGAAACGGAGAAATCCTTGGTCCAGGATGAAGGCACGGCTGTGAAAAGGTGGTCAAAATGGAGTCTCGAGAAAACAAACCTTATAAAACCCTTACAGTTATTAGATTGAGTCATTTGTACAGTCATACATAATGACATACCACTCTGATGTTGTACAATTTCCCAAAACGTCCCAGACAACATTCTAGAGAGAAGCTAAATTCTGTTCAATTCTGTGATTTTTTTTCCTCTCTTATGTAGTAATTGAGGATATAAAACACAGCTTCCATGTTTTCCAAGAATCCAGAAAAAGTTATCCTGATCACTATCCCAATATCTTGAACACCAACTGACTGAAAGCACTGACACTGGAAACTCCGAAAAGTCTCTTTACTATTATTAGTAGTAGTAGTAGAAGTAATAGTAATATTAGTATTAGTATTAGTATTAGTAATATACACAAATTATGTGAGTGGTTTATTATTTAAACACAGATACTTTGTCTAAGCTTTACAGAAAATCTACACATCCTAACCAATCAGATTCAAGAACTGAACCATATATTTTATATAACCATATTTGCCCAGGTATGAGATAAGGGGAAAAGTTCAAACTGAGATTTCTGTGTTGATTTTCTATAATTTGTATAATGAATTTTCGATTGTTTTTATGGAAACTCAGATGCAAAGATCTTGTTCATGTTATTGTATGAATCTAATTTAACATTTTGTGATTAAAACGTAAGAGCTGTCTATTGGTTGTAATGGAAAATGTCAATTTTATTAAACACATGTTCAGCAGGAAGTTGCAGAAAAGTAGGTTCTCAATTCAGTTTCATTTTATTTATTTATTCTTTCCTATATTTTTGACTGACGAGGTCATTTTGAAAGTTCGGACTTCTTTACCTAACTGCAGATTGAAATGAAATGATGGCTTGAAATTATACAATCATTATCTGAAATTCTCATCACTGCTACTCGAGGAAAAAAGATTAGTAAATAATACAAGACTACAGGATGTTGTATTTCTTACATGGAAAAAAAAAACACAATAAACACTGACAGTGCTTTATTTATCAAGACCGCGGTGTGTGTTTTAGTAGCTTATAAAGCGTTGTATAAAATTTGTTTTGGCTTCTCGTATTTCTCTTTTAAAACATTCCTTAAACGCAGTCTCAGTCTCAAGGGGGGGAAAAAGCAATGCAAGTGACAAATTAAAAAGTGTACATGGCTTATTCTTCACTACAAAGAGTTACACACTAATAAATGTACTTCAACTACTGTATCTTCCTCCAGCTTCCTCCTTACGCACACACACACTTGCACTCACACTTCCCTTTGGGAAAGCTAGAGGGCTCACTTGAAAAAAAAAAGAGCCACAATCACTCCAGCAAACATTAAAAGCCTAATTATCCTGGGAACAAAAGTGCCAGTTTATTTTCACTTAACACAATTAGTCATAAACTGCATTCTGAGTTTGCAAATCCAAGCTAGCGCACCATTCTCTGCCAATTATTCATAGTTTCATAGTTTCACATGCCTGCAGTATTCGCAGTTTCAAAGCGATTTGTCGGTTATTTATTTATTTTCTGTCCCCGGCGTCAACTGTGGGAATGCAAATCACACCACCTACACGTTGCACGATATTAGCCGTTCAGCATCGACCCCATTCGCTTTAATGTATGTAACTTTTTTTGTCAGTTTTTTTAGTTTGTTTTTTATAAGTAGCTCTTTGCTACGTTCACCATCAGATTTGTGCTAATCCCTTTAACTAAGTGGGTGGAATAATTAAATGATTAGTAAAATATTAAAATATTGAATGTTTTCTTGCCTTTTTTGTTCACAAAGCCTCCACGTGAAGCGTTTACAGACAGAGGCGTACACTCGCGATCGCTCTGACTTTTGAGGACCGAACGTTTGAAAGTAATTCAAATGGATTCTGTCAACATGTGACCTTAACAACTGTTGACTTGTTGCTTTAGAAACCTCACATTCGTATTCACACATCCTCCTGAATCTGCAAACGGCTCTGCAAATATCTCCAACTGTCCAACAGGGGGAAAACAATGTTTGTGTGTGTGTGTGTGTGTGTGTGTGTGTGTGTGTGTGTGTGTGTGTGTGTGTGTGTATATTGTTCATCTAATATAAAATAAGCACTACTAAGAAATATATTCCAAGCCAACATTAAATATGAACAAATCTGTTACAATTGGATGCTTTTTATCTCTTTTTTTTCCCCTCCAACGCTAAAGGTCACTTTGTCAATCAAAAATGTCCAAGGAGCTTAATGTCATCTATGTAACCTTTTGTCAAGAAAAAAAAAGAGGAAGAAAAAATAAAACGCCTCGACGATATCACATTTTCCAACCGGAGATGAAAGATGCCCTTTTGTGAAGCCGTGAGACCAACATACATAACACATGATTTTAATTAGGCCGCGTTCGAAGTTTTCCTGACATCGTGCGATGTCACTTCCCATCTGTCGAAGTTACAAACTGCCTCCACGACGAGAACGCAAGAGGCAAAGAGCATAATCCAGAGTGCAGATCCATCAGGAGTAACATCTGGTAACCGCATTTGGGCTCCTTTACTCAGTTAGAACCGAGGGCCTTTTTTTTTTCCTCCTTCTCTCTCTAACACGTCTCGTAGAAGACTGATGGTGACAGTAAAGCAAAGCTCCGTCTCGCTGACCCCTTGGTGCTCAGACCCCTGGGACACCTGCACCGAGTGGACTTTTACTGCTCTGGTGCTAATAGTAGTAAAGTCCTGCGGGACTAAATGGCGGCAGAACAACGCCTCGTTCTGTTTTCAGCAACAGCAATGTTTGTTTAACGAAATAAGCCATAATGACGCTCGAGACGTGGAACGGATTTGCACCTTGATGCAAGAAATTATCATTCTAAAAAGCGAAGCTGTATTAGGATTGACTGGGCAAACCTCCGGATTATTAGCAGATTATAGATTTTATATTCAATCATATTATTGATCTGAAACATCAGTAAACATTAGACTGATATCTTTAAAGGTTTTAGGTTATGTTACACACTTATTTGTAAAACGATAAAAAAAAAGAAGAAAGATTGCACTCCTAGGGAAAGTAGTGTAGTACTTGTGGTACCCCAAAACACTCTCCACTGTCCAACACAGAAAAATTCTTTAATATGTAAAAGTAAAATAAAACCTGAAGAAGAAGAAATGCTTCGAATGCCCACCACCAATCGAGCAGTGGAAAAAACCCATAAACGTTTGTGCTGTAAATGAAATTAAATACAACCGTGATGTCTTTATTCCCTTCAAATATTTATTAAATATTTCTACTTTAGTTTCTGGACAGCATTTTAATACGGATATTCATTTAAAATCCACTGAGTAAAAACAAACAAACTGTACACTTCAGCAATCGCACACTATTAGGAGCTGGTACATTTCCATTATAGTGCATGTTCTGTATTTTCCATCCAATTCATCTAATTACCCCATTTGCCTTAATGATTAAGTGGTATATACTTTACCTCTATGGCATATGGCATTTATATTCACACGTCCTCCTGAATATCTTACAGTATATATTGCCCTATATAATACAGTATACTTTGTTCCAGCAAAAGAAAAATGTACAGACATAATAGAAGCACTCCTGAGATATCCCATAACACCGTGATGTGTGTGTGTGTGTGTGTGTGTGTGTGTGTGTGTGTGTGTGTGTGTGTGTGTGTGTGTGTGATGTGAATAGAAGGTCAAATCGACTCTTATCAGCCCAACACACCACTGTGAAGAAGCACGTCGAGCCCCAGGCTCGTGAACTTTGGCACCCGGTGCTCATAAAGGTCATCAGTTTAGCTAAACGCTGCCAATACGTTGTGTATCGCTTCTGTCGTTCGTATTCAGGAAACTGACATATTTTACGTTTTACATTTTCAATGATACAATTTGGATGGACAGACATCATCCTCCGACACACAACGGTGTCACATTTCCACTATTGTATCCTCCATTCAGGGTCACGTTTCTGATTCTCACAGTTGTGCGACAACATGACGGGAACAGGATAAGGAGTGATATTAATAGCTATTAAGCTGCATATCAGTGATGCGATACGGTGTGTTATATGTAGATTTATGATTCAACGTATTTTGCAGATTAAATGTGTGTTGGTATAAAATGGAATGAATGTAGATTTGATAAAAGGACATGATACAATTAAAGGTCAATTTGAAGAAAAAAATATAATGGAATGATTCAAGAATAATAATATAAATATCATTTTTTTATTTAAATAAAAGCATCCATGGCAATCGGTGATCATTTACATAACTTTTTTTGTCTGTGAGTTTTTGTGTGTCTATCGTACTTCTATTGCACCTTTTTTTGTTTGGTGTCTAACCATGTTGCCATCGTGCAACATGTTCATTTTAACCCTGACTGTGAAAGTTTTCCGCAAAAGAAAAACAGGTGCATAAATCATTTAAGGAAAATTGTACATGGATCTAAAACGGAGCTTGCGTGCTAGACAAAACTGTATAAATTATAATATAAACTATATATTTATTCAAAATAACCAATGGAGACTCTCCCTAAAATTGAAGACTTTCAGAACAGCACATTCTGAAGTGTTTATTCTTTTGTTTATATACCACTCCAAACGCAATATTTCTATTTATTACTGTACTATAAAGGAATATATATTGTTCCAGTTGGCTGGAAGTTCAGAACTTATTAATTCATTGCTTTATGAAGCTAAAAAAAAAAAAAAAAAATGAGCTTTTCAGGATTTCTGAAATAAAATAATAAAAAAAATATACTGGACAATAAACAATTTTCCAATTTTCCCATCTTGGCCAGAATAAAATTGTTGCTTCTCAAAGAAAATCCTGGATGTTTTAAAAAGTTTTGTTAGCACAAACAGTGCATCTTTGCTCTGATTTATTTAGAAATATTTTCAAGTAGGTTAAGATTAAAAAAAACTAAAAAAAAACCCATCCTCTGTCAGCTCTTCCTCACAGCTTTCCATGTGGGTGTCTATTCTCTGTTTATGTGATTACCTCAAGAAACGTCTGTTTATATTTATGCGACGTGTTTGTTTAATTTATTCGCTCAATAGGAGCTGTTTATATCTTAAACGGATATGGCGTTATCGCTGAAAGGAGACATGAAAGCAGCGCGGCGTTTAGTGGCGTGTTCAGCTTTGCCGTGGCTGCTAATAGGCTTTCTCAGGCCTGCGTTTGCACTTTGAAGCCGAGCTGACTTAATGATCCCACAGTGCGCGCTGCCATGAGTCTGCTTCTCGCACATTTCTAAACACTTCATCACTTTGGATGTATAGCCGCTTTTCCTCCAACACTTTCCCCTGGCATGTAATACAGCTTAAGACTGTCGCCGGTATGCAAATACAACAACCGAAATCACTCGCAAATGGAATTGTGGGGCCACTTTATTCCTCACTTCAGCCTCTGTGCAGTGGAGTAACCATTTATTTCTAGGGCCGTGATAAAGAACGGCAAAAAAAAATTACTACATGACTACATGAATATATGTACTATATGTAAATACACTGTGTGCGTTTGTTTTTCAAAAGATGTATATGGTGTGTGTGTGTGTGTGTGTGTGTGTGTGTGTGTGTGTGTGTGTGTGTGTGTGTGTGTGTGTGTGTGTGTGTGTGTTGGTGTGCGTGAGAGTGGCAGAGGCCTGTTCAACATCATGACTAGTTTATCAACTGAGTTTACATAACAGTTCAGTGTGTAAAAGCATTTTATATACTGAAAAGGGATGTAGGACTGTAATCACGCCAAGTGACACAAATATAGTTTGCGTTTCATGCTGTATCTTACTTTAATTAGCATCAAACTTCTTATTATTTAGTTTATTATTAGTGTAACCAAACTCAACGTAGAGCATGAAGACATAATATTTTTGTAAATGTAAGAAAGTAATTATGGTGTTTTAAATTACGTAAGTCATCAGGATACCAAGTAGAACTTTTTTATATGTTTCCACATGGACGGTTTTAATTGCCGGATGCGTGCATCATGGCGGATTTTGGTGCTTGATTTGAGACTTGGCGCATCAGTAAAACAAGTGTATAATAATAAACTATTATTATTAGTTGTATTTTTTTTATCAGAGTAAAGAAAGGACGTGTGAATAAATGTGCGTTATTTATATTTTTAATTAAAATGGTCAGACATAAATGCATTAATCGCACGTTAATTGTGACAGTCCTAATTTATATATATATATATATATATATATATATATATATATATATATATATATATATATATATATATATATATATATATATATATATATAGATATTTCTGGGAAAAGGTGCTGTTTAAAGTGAATACACAATACACCTGACATGGGGGCTACAAACCCCATGCTAAATATCATGTCCTCTTTTTGAGAGACTGTTTATCAACAAAGTGTCTCATGTAATTGCATATTCACTTGACGTTTTATTTATGGATTTGTCAAAAGTAGTCAAGTCAAGTCAAGTCAAGTTTATTTGTATAGCGCTTTTCACAACAGACATTGTCTCAAAGCAGCTTTACAGAAAACAACAGTTTCAAAAGTACATACAGAAGCTGTAAAGATTCTGAAATGGTTGATATTGCTGGAATGCTGAGATGCTAGAGGGCACCAGTCTATAAAGAGCAATAAATTTAAGACGGACTGCACACCCACGACACAAATTATACATTGTAAAGTTCCAGTGGAATGTTGTAGCCTGTAAAATAATGCTGTAAAATCAGACTTGTCTGTTTTAGTGGAAGTGGGGACGGGACAGGACAGGACGTGTGAGGTTTAGGAGTGAAACCCTCCCTGCTCGCTCTGAATGTCATCAGTTGCTGGAATCTTGTGAATCACCAAAACACTGTGATTTAACTTTTAAACGAACACAGTTGTGTCGATTCTGCCAAATACTGCGCTTAAGGGAGATCTTTGTCATGCAGCTTCCGGCTGCCGTCGAGAGTGATATGGTGGCACGTCTGAGTTCCTGTCACGTAAGCCGTTTAAGACGAGTGTGATAAAGGGATAGACTTGCATTTGTGTATTCATCACTGGAGCCCAAATAAATCATATCAGCAAATGAGACAGTTTCAAAAGACAGATCGCGTCAAAGGAATGTACTGATGAGTTATTTTGGAAATAAGAGCAGACAACTGAGGAGAGTTGTCTCTTGGTTTGATTTCACTGTCGCAAATGCCACTCCATGAGGGTGTACTGGTCTATGTCAGGGTTTAGTTTAAAGATAAATACTCTCGTAGAGTTTACAATGTCTGTAGCAGAACCTCTGCCAGCCACATCCACAAACATAACAACTTCAGAATTATGTGTCTAATATATCTATAGGCATGATCTTTAGTTTCACTATACGGTTTCACTAATGATAATATATTCCACCCCCACACACACTCATTTACACACACTTTAAACTTTTTCACATTTTGTAATATTACCACTGAAATGGACATATATATAAAAAAAAAAAAAAACATATTTTGGCTATAACTTCCACATACAATAGCGTCATGATTGTAGACGTATGTGGATAGTTAGACAGAAGAGTTTAGATATTGCTGTTATGGTTTGTTTGTTTGTGTGTGTGTGTGTGTGTGTGTGTGTGTGTGTGTGTGTGTGTGTGTGTGTCAGGATGATACGCGCTTCACTACTCTGCCACCTATGCCACATTAGTATGTAATCACTATCTATACATGTATAATCTTTTTTTTTTTCATGTGTCCTTGATCAAAAGAGCTTTAAAGGCATCTCTTCCCTGCTTTCATTCATTCATTCATTCATTCATTCTCTGATTTTTTCTTTTTTTTTCTTCTCCTCTGGGCACATTATCATGCATCTGAACACTGCATACCTCCAATGAACAGTTACAGACGGAGAGAGGAAGAGGTAGAATTAGTGTGTGTGTGTGTGTGTGTGTGTGTGTGTGTGTGTGTGTGTGTGTGTGTGTGTGTGTGTGTGTATGTGTGTGTGTGTGTGAGAGAGAGAGAGAGAGAGAGAGAGAGAGAGAGAGAGAGAGAGAGAGAGAGAGAGACCTCAGGGCACACACATGTGGGTCTTTCTCTTCTCACATGCTAAGAAAGGCAGAGATTTCCTTTAAACTGCATACAGAGACACCTGTCCTGTCTCACCCCCCACTCCCACCCCTGCCTTCTTCCCCTCCTCCAAAGGAAGACTTCAGCTCAATGCTGTCAATCTTTCAGCATCTCAACATGTGGCACAAGCAAAACCGCTCCATGAGGCATTTAGGTAAAAAGCACACGGGTCTGGACTCGTACACAGCCAATAAAAATGAGATGTGGGCTCCAGATCATCTTTCCACTGGTTCTAGACAACACCATCTAGCTCTCCATTTTTTAAAAATAAAAAGATAAGCAGGCAGTTTAAAAATCATACATTGTGATTTCTGGATTTTTTTTTTTAGATTATGTCTCTCACAGTGGACATGCACCTACAATGACAATTTCAGACCCCTCTATGATTTCTAAGTGAGAGAACTTAGAGAGCTTAGCAAAATAGCAGGGTGTTCAAATACTTATTTTCCTCACTGTATATATATATATATATATATATATATATATATATATATATATATATATATATATATATATATATGTATATATAATGGTGACATTTTTCCATTTCTTACTGCATACTGTATGACTACTACATATAATACTACAGATTTTAATGAACTAAAATTTCTGAACTAAGATTATAGATTTTAAATGATCCAAAACGTCAATTCAAAAAGAATGAGCTATATTTTTTTATGCAAACTGACCTGGTAATTGTATAATTGTAAAACTGTGATTGTATAATTACAGTCAAATTATTCAAAAGTTGTAATTTGGTTTTAATTGGTTCAAGCTCCTGTCAGATAAACACCAGAATTCAAGTTTGAATCCTATTAGTACCCAACTAGTAGCATTGGGTAATGTTAAGGGCTCTAGGTTACTTATCAGAAAATCAAAAGTTCTAACACCCTCAAGCTGCCACTGTTGGGCCCTTGAGCATGGCCCTCAGCCCTATTTGCTGCAGGGGCACAGGGCCATATCATGCCTGACCCTGTTGTTCTGACCCCAGCTTCTGAACAAGCAGGGATGTGTGAAGAGAAGAATTTCACTGTGACAAATAAGGCCATCTTAGTCTTCATGAGTTGTAACAAGACTTGACAGTCGCTATTTCTGAGATCGCCTGGTGTCATGGTCTTACGCCCTGCAGCCAAGATCTAATATCAACTCATTTATCATCCATTACACAATTTACCACTTAACCCTAAAATAGTCAATCAGCCAGGCCATGTTTGGTGTCTGGCTTTTGCTTGGTTAGTTTCGCTCTGGACCTATAAGGCTAACGCAATTAGCTCAACCCCAAGCTCATCAAGAAGTAAATAAATGAGATGTTCAACATGTAAATGTTCATCTGCATGCATCTGTAAAGATACACCGTCATTCTGTCATCGCGTAAATGATCTATCCTGGTCACTGTTGCTTTTATTGGATCACATTCTCAGAAAAAAAGCAAACTGTTGTAGGGAGGCATCGGAGTCGGAACTGAACTCCAGCTAGCGAGCATGGAAGTGGATGCGCCGCCTCGCTGCTGCTTTGTATGCTAGTGAGGCTACGCTGGCATGCGGAATACGACAAACAAATTAAACAAATGAGGGTGATTAAAACAGCTGGATCCACAAAATTGCATGACCAATCCGGGCAATTATAGAGCCGACACATGCAATCACGGCAAATGAGATACACCCACTTTGGCAGCGCTCAGATGTTGCATTAATTTGAGCCGTCTGCAGGCAATTTATAGCACATTAAATTAGCAGCCGAGTCCCCGGCGTCCTCCACGCTGTGGAGTGGCTGTCATCAGGTTGATTCTTTCTTCTCGTAACGGGCTCAATTTATTTATTTTTTTGCATGCGATTTTCATTCCAAGTATTTTAGAGTAATCTGGTAAAACACACAGATTGCTCGTTAGATATCATACAAGGCTATTTATCACTGTGTCCTCTTTAGTTTCGGTTATGACAAAAGGCTTTTCTGTAAATATTGGCCTCAAACTGCTTCCAACTCATGTGGGTTAAAGCCCAGTGTGACTTAGTGTACTCTATAAACATGAGCAAAACCTCGTCATGTCACCTGAATGTTGTAATGAAATGGAGGTTAAACAGCTCGAGTATTTAATTAGCACCAGCAGCGTTCCTGAGATTGGCCACAGGACTACGACAGTCCATCTATGGCCATGATAAGGTCCTTGCAGAATGGCCAAATGATTGACAGGTTTGCATAATATAAAAGATGTACAGTGCTGGACTGTACCCTGTATTTACAGCTATGTACAGTATAGTAGTAGCATCAACATGGAAAGTTTAGAACGTGTTCATGATGACAAAACAAACAATAATAACAGAAATGACGTAAAGGTTGCAGGTCCATCAACCGCATTCAAATACATGCCGTTTAGGAAACAGTAGTGAAGGAAAAAAAAACGCTAGAGTTGGCAAAACAAACAACGTTTATCAATGTGACTCGTGTTTGTGTGGGTAGGGGAAAAATATTAACCGTTTAACATATAATATTACACTCGTAGATAATATGACTGGACCGAATATCCTTTTTTACTAATAAATATGTCACATTACTAAAGAAAAATGAGCGATTCATGTTGGATATTATATTGCAAGTGATATTTCCCTTGTGCTTTTGAAGTGAGACGTCCTGGTGTATTTTAATAGTGCATCAAAAGTTTAGGTAGGAGTGAAGAGATTTTATATTTGAAAACAAATATATATCATTAAATTCACTCAAATGCGCTCAAATGAAAACTTCGTTTGTAGCTTTTCGTAAGTATTTACCCCCTTTGAGCCAAATATTTAAGGTGGAGAAATACTTATACAAGACTCTATAAACTGAAGAAAAGAAGAGAACCAAATCAAATCAGAACCAAACAAAAGAATTGGGATAAATTGGAATTATTGTTTGGACTCGCACCTGTATTCACACACCTGCCATTAGCAGGATCCTCAAGCAGGTGAAGGGATTTGTGCTTAGATCCTTAAGCGATGTTACATTCGAATATTTTTATTAGCTGAAGAGACCGGCTTGGTGTTGTTCGGTGAGACATCCGTTGCTAAGTAGTGATCAGAACATGTGGGTTAGGTAATATTCAGATAAAACATCAAACTTGCGTTCCAGACGACTCACCTTTCAGGAGCCACTCGCACATCTGCAGCTCCATATATCAGCAAGGCCTGTGCATTCCACCGAGCCTGAACTCTGTGTGATTTGTGTGCTTCCCTCCTTCTTCTTCTTTCGGGGTTTTTGCCCCCCTTTTTTAATTACATTTTCATCTGAGATCTGAACGGCTAAAAAGCGCCGCCTCTTAAATCAGTCTCGCAGCCACCGGGACGTTACGCCTGTATCCCATCTCTCTCTCTATGCGCACTTGGACGGTGGATATAACGTTCTGTGCTAACAGATGGGCCAGTCCCGCAGCCAGAGATGCATAAAAGTGTTTAATAAATGTAATACAACCTATGTAGTTTGAAAGGAACTGATGTAAAGCAGAACCAGGTGTGTGAGAGAGGATGTTGCAGGCGCACAGGTTCCTGTTGTATATCGGACACTTTACGAGGACCTGACATCATTTCTTTCAGAACGTGGATCGCAGCCATACGTTAGATATGATTCTGTCTTTTTTTTTCCACGTATCGGTGAGGAACAATAAAAAGGAAGCAGGTCATGTTGGAATGTGAGGGTCTTTGTATGTTTTTTTTATCCCACTCCAGAGGCAGAGAAACACATTACGGTCTTCAAAAGGTGGTACATGGAAATGTTTGACAAATTGTCAAATTAGGGATAAGGGTCATGACCCGGTGTGCAGTTTGTTCACGGCAATGAAGCTGTTTTACTTTATTAAACCTGGAAATAGTTGTGATGTTAGAGAGCAGTAGGATGTTTCAGGGGGCAATTTTTCTGTCAGAACAATTTGACACTATGTACCATAACCCTTGTTTGGCCCCACACCTGTTGTTTGGAGGCAGAAAAGTACTAAAAGACTGATAGCCATCAAATCATGGTCTACCCAACTCCCAAAATACCCTAATCATTGGCACCCATGTTTTAAGGTGGTGAATCGCTTGCTTATCACCGGCTAGCTTGTTGCTAACAAAAAGACCAACATGGAAGCGTTCACATTTTTCACTGAACAAATGTCGCGAATCATCTTATAATCTAATAAAATATAAAATTCTACTGCTAGGTGGTCTCTGTTGTTTTTTTGTCTCATTCGCCCTGCAATGTTTGACCTAATGAATGTTTTTTTTTCTCGAACAGTGTACTTATAAAGCTCCACAATGTCCTTTTATTTTAAAGCAAACACTTCCTGTAAGATTACATGTACACGCGCTGGCAGCTGAGAGAAATTGCACGCAGTAAAAGCAGGCGTAATATACTTTAAGATGAATGACTAAATAAAAGTGTCAGAGGGTTTTGCAGAAATGATCATGGGGTGAGATTGACTTCTATTACTTCATGCAAGTTACTCTAGTCTTCTTGCAGCTCCAGTCCAAATATAGAGAAGCAAATACCAGACACCAGCCAGAAACTAGTGGAAAATGGTGTGAATTTGATTTGTTCTATTACCAAAAAAAAAAAGAACCCTGTGAAATACTCTGGGGTACTTGTTTCCCCACAGATGATTAGACTCGGTTGGATTGGATTAGATTGGACTCGGATAAAAGTGTCCCCCGATTGAGTTGACATTACATAAATGTAGATATACCCGTCAACCGCGTAAGAATCTCGCACCAGATACGTGCTCTTTTTTCCGCCTGGTTTCATTCATCATCCTCATCCATTTCTCATAGGAACCTTTTTTTCTGTACACAGACGTTCCTCCAGCTGTTCGGCAGTGCACGAGACAAGGCTTTGACTCAAAATGGCGCAGAGGACGGCTCCTCCTCGTTTTTAAACTGTCCGAAACACATTTTATACGACCTCATATTTCACAGAGCCAAAGCCATTTTCTTGCGCAGATACACTCCAGATAAGAGTTATAATCTACACGTGATGGATGGGCCGAGCTCGTGCCTCTGACTCCGGCATGTACACACGTCACGGCGGAACAAAAGAAAATGAAAGAGCATGTGTGTTTGGTTAACGTGGACGTGTCTGGTGTGTAAAAGTTTGTGTGTATGTGTGTTTGTGTGTGTGTGTGTGTGTGTGTCTATATGCTTATTCAAATGAAGCACTTATCTGCACTCAAGTGTGTCCCCACTTGAGCAGAACATGAGATTCTGTCAACAGCAGTCACTACATCTTCTGACCTGTGTGTGTAACAGCACATCCTGAAGTGTTTTTTTTTTTTTTTACTCTTATACTACAGCAATTTCCCAACAATTACGATGAATGCATTTGCCAGATCTTGGATGGATCTTGCAACAATACACTGACGAAATAAACGAAAATCAGTTTTTGGGGCCCAAAATGAAAAGCCTGAATATACTTCACTTATCACCGGCTAGCTTGTTGCTAACAAAAAGACAAACATTAGAGCGTCCACGTTTTTCTCTGAACCATCGTCACGACTGCATGGTGCGATGAAGTGAGTGAAGATTCTGGAATTATCCAAAAGTTCATTGTGTTCCCATAACATTCTGAAGTGATTTTTCTGCTCTTTTCCCACAACCATTTCAATGATCACCTCTGCTAGGAGGTTAAACCTTGTCCACAGATGATCTTCCAACAATAGACTGACTTGAGATATGAAAAAAGAAAGACGCAGACATAATGAATTAAATATTAGTCTCTGTATTTGAAGTTTATTGAAAACTTGTTGCCAGAAATTAAAAGGCACAGGATGTTCCTTCTTTCTCAGATCCTCTACACATCTACAGGAATATATGGTGCTGTTCCCCATACACTGGTGGGAGGGTGTGAATACTTTTGAAGTAAAGGAGGAAAAAATGACGACAGGTCTGCCAAAACAGTTCAAATCAGTTGGTAAGCTTTTCCTGAACCATTTATTAGTTTGTGTATTCTTTCCTGTAGAATTTGCAAAAAAAAAAAAAACCACAATTTACCATAATTGATGCCCATCATTATGCCCTTAATTGCTATAATACCTGTCTGTGATGCACCTGTCTGTTATAAGGCGTTTCTTTATATTTAGATATCTATATATAGTTAGTTTCTATAGCTGTGGTGTCATAATGATGGAATTAAGAGGTGGATTAATTCAGGTAAGACACCATTGAAGGCCTAGGAGTGAAACCCTGACACTGGCTTTTAAAGAAAATAGAACACAATTTTGTTAATGAGGTTTTTTAATTCATAATTACAAAGAAATAATTTAGAATTATTTTTTTGCTTGGTGCTAATAAATAACTGCATAAACGCATAAAAATTCTATACATTTATTATATAGATTTGGTCCTGGAAGAGAAGACCCCTCAGTTTCCACGGCAACGGAGGAGGCGCTTGAACTCTGGTTCGTGACATCATGGACGGAAATGCGGAACCAGGAAGTTGAATAAGGCGTTTTTTTATATCCCTACCGGTATTCGGGTAAGTTCCGCCTTCTGCGCCAGGCCTTGTCGCGCTCTGATTGGACAATTTTTGCTCATCGCGTGTAGTCGGGGTAGAAGGGAGTTTACAACCAGCCAACCCCAGAGCAGAAGGCGGGGCTTGAATGAATATGGATGGGGAATAATAACGCCTTGTGTTTCGGGCTGTGAAAATTTGGCTGTAAGTTGAATTGTTGTGGGACAAATAAAAACCATTCAGCGGTGTGGAAAAAGACGAGTTTGGAGTGTTTAAAGGAAGGAAAGGACGTGATGCCGATTGTCAAGTCTTTTCCCAGCCTGGAAAAATGATCTAAAGGTAAATGAATGCGTTTGGATTGGTGTATTGATGTATGGACAGAGGTAGAGATTACATTTCTTATGTAATTCAGTCTCCATAGCATTGTACATGTCCGATATATATTTTTATTATTTAGTACATTACGATTTAATACTGTGAATATAATTTCTGGATTGTTTTCTTCTTTTTAGGCAGGTACTTTGCATTCCTTGGAGCTCCATGGAGGTTGGGATGCTTGTGATGCCATGGCCTCCTAAGTGAGAAACTATGCCCATTAATATGGACCTGTATATTTCATTTCCTTTGGTGCACTGGTAAAAGTTTCCCTTTTTGATTTTTTTTTACAATATTATTACGATTCTAAATTATGTAACAGGCATGATCCACCCCTGATCACACCATGAACCTGTGACCATTAAGGTATTTGACAGTATTTAGTTCTGAACACCATTAAATCCCCATCCATCACAATGTCACTGGGCGAGCAGTCGCAGAAATGGTTCCCCACACACGTCCAAGTCACGGTCCTTCAAGCCTCAGAACTCCAGGCGAAGGGCAAGAGCGGCACAAACGATGCTTACACGATCATCCAGCTCGGGAAGGAGAAATACTCTACTTCGGTGGCAGAGAAGACGCTGAGTCCCATGTGGAGAGAGGAGGCTTCGTTTGAGCTGCCGGGGCTGCTGGTGGAGGGCAACCCTGAGGTTTATGAGCTGTGTCTCATAGTCATGCACAGGTCTCTGGTCGGCATGGACAAATTTTTGGGCCAGAAATGTATCAACCTGAACGAGGTGTTTGACAACAAGGAAAGAAAGAAGATCAAGTAAGTCCCACACCTTCCACACAACGTTAATTCATAAGTGCAACTAATACGAGATAAAATGTGTGGTGTAAAAGGAATAAAACATTCAGGACTCCACCAGTCACACTGTCTGTCAAGAGAATGTTTTTAAGGGGTCTTAAGATTAAGAGTTTGGAATAGTATTCAGGACTCCACCAGTCACACTGTCTGTCAAGAGAATGTTTTTAAGGGGTCTTAAGATTAAGAGTTTGGAATAGTAGAAAAGTCTTCTTGGCTTTGCACATTGTTCCTTTCTGTTGAATGAAAAACATAAATCTTATGAGTTTCATAAGAAGCGGAAAAAAAGGAGAAGCTGCTGAGGGAGCAACTTTTTATAGCCGACATACTGAAAGCAATAACAGGAACTAAGTAACAAGAAAATCTTCAGGGCCGTAACACACATCTGACATGTACCTGTATCACTGGTTTGAACTTCTAAGGTGTAAATAATCTACGTTTTAATTTGCCATCCCTCATATCTGGTTGGTCCACTTGTATACTAGATGTTCAGTGTTCTTAATTTCCTTAACTGAGATGTATAAGCTTTAGACGAGCAACAACAAAGTATCTGGGGATTCCTGCATTGGAAAGCATTGACCTAGTTGACTAGAAAAGAAAAGGAAGCCTGCTGATGTGTCAGAATGAAGCTTTCTGTTGAGTCACTGGAACTCCCCGCCCACTCTCCGACCTTTTCTGAAGGCACGCGTCCTGTTGACGGTGATGCTGGCCCTGATTATCTTCATGCACTTTTTACCGCCATTTCTAAATTTACCCCCGCTCAGTCTACCTTAGGAACAGGTATAAACACACAGTTTACCGTCTGCTGAATCGGTGCTTTCCCCACTGTAGTCATTGCAGGTAACATTGCGTAGGCTGCCTATTATGTGATTGTGACAATTCTGTTTCCTGTGTGAATGAGCATTCAAACAAAGCTCAGTGGCAATACTGAAAAAGGTGTGAAAAACGCCACGGTAGGAGATTTCAGTCTCTATCATGGGTCACAACAACAGCCTTAAAGTGTAGTCCATCCATCCATCCATTCGTCCATCCATTTTTTTTCAATACCACTTATATTTGCACAGGGCTGCCTGAGGCCTATCGCCCTATCCCTGTCTACACCAATCACATGGCACAATGGCTCACACCGTAAACAGTTTTGGAAATGTCAGTCAGCCCTCAATGCGGAATAGATTGCGGGAGGAAACCAGAGTACCACAGGGAAACCCCCTAAGCATAGGAGAACATGCAGTGGCAGGATTATCATATGGACAGAGGACACATATCTTCCATTCGGGAGATGGAAACTATGTAAACCATACTTTTAAAAAAGGTTATAAAGGTGCTGTTTGTAGAACTCAGGGATGATTGTTTGTGTACGGATGCACATTTTTTAAATGATACCAAAAATTCTAATCTTTTGTAAACACTGTATGGGCATTATGTGGGCTTCCACAGATCAAGAGGGCAGAGCTTTTTGTACATGGGCAGGATTGATTTGAATATCAAATTCGAATTCTGAAAAAAAAAAAACAAGTAGTAGTTCATCCACATTTCATGTTTAAAAAGATGAATTGGATATGTGAAAAATGGATTGTAATATTTTGCATAATATCAATATTATATCATTAGCAGCTATTTGGAAAATTAATGAAATAAATTTTTCGAAGATTTCATTATATTTCGCAAGCATGCGCTGTTCATCAGAAACAGGACTAAGACAGCGTGTTGCAACGCTATGCTACATCTTGCAATACGTTTTAAAAAGCTGGTCATTTAACATGCGATCAGTCTCCAGCGTCCATGGAAAAACTTGTCAAACGCCGGAAAGTCCTGGCCTTTGCGGTTCCTTAGCAACAAGCTGCAGGCGGAAAAAAGGACGACTGTTGACGGAATGACTGGTTATAGCAGCTATAGCTTGTGTCTTCGTTCTAACTTGTTTTGTGGCAATGACATTGGATGTAGCAATAAATAGATAAGGAGTATGTATTACTAGTTGCATGCTTGTTATTGGACTTTGAGATTGTAACTGTGATCCAGCTGATCTCAGGATCCAAATTTGGTAGCTTGGGGAAAAAAAATCCCAGTTAGAGTTCATGTGTCAGGGTGGAAAATGTGAAGTGAAGGGAAGATAGCGTGAGACACACCTGCTCGTAAGCAGATGAACGAGTTCGGTGAGGATAATTATAAAAACAATACAGATTTCTTACTGGTTTGTCTGGTCTCAGTGAATAGCAGGTGGATTATTGTCAGAGGGCCTGAGTTTCAGAAACAGCCCCAGTCGAGCGCTCACACTCGACTTTCTTACTTCCTGTTTGCTCAGTAGCGGCTATTTCTGTTTGGTTGGATGCACAGGGTTACGTCTATTAATAATCCTCATCTGTAACTCTGGTCTGGTGGGCGGCAAAACTTTTGCACGTTCCCGGACATTGACCTATTTCTACAAGCATGTGAAGTGCGACGGGTTACAGAGCATCTGCACAGCCGCTATGGTCAAATGTCTGAAAAATGCTGAAGTAAGAAATTTAGGAATTTATATAGTGTTTTATAAGAACAATACAACACGCTGTTGGCTTCTTAATTCTGATTGGTCGGGACGTGTTTATTAAAATATCCAATAACAAGCCATGTTTTATTCCTAATTTTATTCCTCATGCTGTTGATGCTGAGATAGTGACTTGGAAGTTCTGTTACAGCAGATACAGGCCCTTTGTCAAGTCACCAGCTACTTCTTTCTTTCTTTTTAAAGATAATGAGACAACTTAGTGTTTTATCGAGAAGACACAAAGCGCCGTCTCTGTCTGGAAGACGGTGACACCGGAGACTCCTTCCAGGAAAGGGGAGATTTTCTGATGTAATGTGGATATTGTGATTGATTTATGTTGCTTTTCTAAAATATTGTGCATTATTTAATAGATTTGTTTTTAAATCCTTTTTTTTTTTTTTTTTAGAACTGACTGAAATCTTAATCTCGCTAATTAAAAAATGGCAAAATATTTTTCCTGTACATTCCAGCGTAATTCTGTAAAATATCTCGATCAGCATCATCCGTATAATAGACTATGACATTACGAAGTGAACTGGGATGTTTATTTGTTTAGTTACCCCCCCCCCCCCCAGCCCCACCCCACCCATAAGATAAAGACGGCTCTGTTCAAAAACAGATTTCTAGTTGGCATGTATGAAGCTATGAAGCATAACATTAGACATTACTACCATCTGTCTTGTAGCTAATTGTTTATAAATGAATAGTATATTATTAGTTTGTAGCCTCTTAAAAAAAACTTTTCCAAGGTTAACTTTATCGTTCATTCTGCAAATTAGCAAATGTGAACCAAATGCAATGTGTGATATTTTGGGCTTAAATTTTAGTACCATGCTGCTTTTTTTTTTCCAGTTTCAAATTTTGCGGTACACCATAATTACTGTTCGATTCTCGAGAGGATAAGAACACTAAGCCTTGTAACATAGAAAACCTGTTTTTATATATAATATAATATAATATAATATAAAATAAAGAAAAAGAAAAAAAAAAATATATATATATATACATACAGTACAGACCAAAAGTTTGGACACACCTGCTCATTCAAAGAGTTTTCTTTATTTTCATGACTATGGAAATTGTAGATTCACACTGAAGGCATCAAAACTATGAATTAACACATGTGGAATTATATATGGAATTATATACATAACAAAAAAGTGTGAAACAACTGAAAAATGTCATATTGTAGGTTCTTCAAAGTAGCCACCTTTTGCTTTGATTACTGCTTTGCACACTCTTGGCATTCTCTTGATGAGCTTCAAGAGGTAGTCACCTGAAATGGTCTTCCAACAGTCTTGAAGGAGTTCCCCCGAGAGATGCTTGGCACTTGTTGGCCCTTTTGCCTTCACTCTGCGGTCCAGCTCACCCCTAAACCATCTCGATTGGGTTCAGGTCCGGTGACTGTGGAGGCCAGGTCATCTGGCGCAGCACCCCATCACTCTCCTTCTTGGTCAAATAGCCCTTGATGCCTTCAGTGTGACTCTACAATTTTAATAGTCATGAGAAAACTCTTTGAATGAGAAGGTGTGTCCAAACTTTTGGTCTGTACTGTATATATATATATATATATTTCCACAGACTTTTTTTGTCTTATTTGTGCTTATTTTCTACTTGTAAATGCTTTTAATATTTTTTTTTCTTGGAAGAATAATACAAAAATATTTCTCAATCCTAATTTTTTTTTAATGGTCTTTTTTAATTGTTTTTATTGTATTATTGTATAGTTATATTATTCTGTTGGGATTGGGATGAGTGTGTGATAAACCTTGGTCTCCATTTTAATAATGTTTTAAATTTTTTGTATAGTTTTTTTAATGGCCAATAATTGTAGCCTTGCTAGCCAGTGTTTAGTTAAAAATTTTTGACAAAATCGGTAACGTTATTATCAAACGCTTAGGTAAATTTTTTGCCAGCAAGCGAGTAATAAAAAACACATTTCGGATGTAAAGTCGAATACAACTGTAGGTCAGTGTTAAATAATCTGAACACAGGGTTACGGTGACACACACTAAAGGAGTCCATTATGGCATCGGCTCTAATTATCACACACCTGCTCTTGTCGAGTGTGAATTTTCCCAGCAGCCCCTGCGGCGTGGGAGGATTGCGGACCCGAGGTTTATCTCGTCCTTGACGCCCAAAACAGGAGAAAAGGACGGCCTCGCCTCATTTTAAAGTAAAACAAAAACAGTTCGGCGTTTGCTATCACTTACAATATCGATATTTAAATACCCGAGTTTAAAAACAATAAGAGATTCGAGATTCTGTGGAATTTGATTACGGTGTCATCTGAAGGCTGACTTGGGTCATGATGAACTCCAGGTCTGTAGATATCACTGGTATTACTGACCTTACAGTGCAACAGAGTGCGACGACGCAATGCAGTTTAAGGAGAATGGGTTTCTAAAATAATCTGCATCGCTCATGCCAACCCCAGGTGTGTGTGTGTTTGTGTGTTCAGGGTTTTCTATTAATGCAGTCAGGTTAATCAGGTTTTGCTTTTAATGCATTTGCATTGCTTCTTTAAGCTCTTAGACAATGTTGCTACTACATACTACAGTCCACATGCGCTCAAATAGAGAATGTCTACTAATAATATATAATCTATCATTTAGATTTAGGCTTTAAACGTTCTAACTCTGACAACATAGAGGTTTGCTTTCAGATAAGTTTTTAAATAGAAAATGTTTAGAACTGTCTGAAGAACCATTAGACTGAGAATGCATAAAAATGATGAAAGTCCTGCATGAATAGGTTCCTCAAAGGTTCTTTGGCCGGTTTCTCATTGTTCTGTTCTACAAGGGATTCGCGCTCTAATTTGAACCTGCATAAGTTCTCCAAAAGTGTCAAACAGATGACTGCAGATTATAATGAACGTATGGAAATGCGGCATCTGCAATGACAATGCATTTAGAGACATTTAGCTTCCAAACAATTTAGTCCGTCTGAAGGCTCTGTGCAGAACCCAGGAACATGTGGTTTTACTTTAAGTTTTGAAGTAGAACACTTTACCAAATCTACTTATAGAAAAGAAAATCCATCTTACAAATAACTCTTCAGGTTGGTAGACGGGACCTTTTTTTTTTTTTTTTTTTTTTGAGTGTATGCTTTATACGTTTTTTTGCGAAATCACTTTTTGATCAAATAGCTAAGACGTAATGCTTTTTTTTTTTTTCCCCCGCCGCTTAAGCTGTCAGTTTGATGGCGCTTTGGCTTGAAACAGTGTATCTCACCATCACAGTGTTTTAAGTGATCCAGCATGCATCTGAATTTGGCGAAAGTCTGCACGAGCTCCTTAAACAAGCTGTTACAGCAACGTAATTTATGTCGCTATCCAGAAATATTCTTCTTTTTTATAATCTCCCGATGCTGGCGTGAGGAGCGAGGGGAACAAAGGCCAGATTTGTGCAAATGTCACCTTCTTTTTGCCGAGTTATAGCATCAATCACATTACTTCCAGGGGAGAAAGCTGGAGAGGTTAAGCAAACAGGATCTGGGGGAATGGGGGGCGTCTTATTTCTCGTTCTTTATGTGCCCCGAACTAACGCAGTTACCAGGGAATTATGTTTATCCCCGCTATAATATGCGTTCTCAGGCATTTCAAATGGACTAGTCTGTAGATTTAGGTGAAGTGAAATTGGGTTTCTCAGCAGACAAACATATTGCCCTTTTGTATTTTTCTTTTTATAAATTATACATTGGCCTTCAGAGAGGCACTTTCCATTGTGGTACTTTTGATGAAAAAGGGGAAATGAAAGTGTGGTGGGCTGTTTCCATTTTATTTCATGAAGCCGGAGTGCTCTTTTGCTCGTATAAGATGAGTAATTCACTGCTCTGTCGCACACAGAGCCTTTTCTTGCACTGATGATCGCTTGTTTCTAACTCTGAAGCTTTTTTGCTTCCAGAAACTACAGTGGTAACGGTGTAATGAAAAGCTTTCGCAGCAGATCTTTAGACCTGCACGGAGTTTGGAGATTGAAATGGTTTTCTCTAGTATCACTAGACACTTATTACGGGTTCATTTAGTCGTGTATATATATATATATATATATATATATATATATATATATATATATATATATATATATATATATATATATATATATATATATACCACAGCACTGTCGAATTTACGAATAATGTAAATGTGACCGACTGATGAAAAGCAAGACACGCCCTCTAAACACTGTGGTATAAGAGGAATAAAACATTCCAGTAAATGCGTCAGAATGGGAAGAGTAACTCTGCGTTATATTGGGCTCCATCGCACCCCATTGTTAGTTTTCCAATTGCAGTTTTCCTGAATTTGTTCACTGTTATATCTTTATAATCATATAATCGAGTTTTGATATAAATAAAAATGGTAACATAAATGATACCTAGATATCTAATATACATGTATAATAGGTTTTCCTCTTCTCCTCAGCTGGTTCACCCTGGATTCTCGTCCTGGCAAAAAGAAAAAAGAGCGGGGAAAGATCCAGGTGAGCATCCAGTTCATGAGGAACAACATGACAGCCAGCATGTTCGATCTGTCCATGCGAGACAAGCCGCGCTCGCCGTTCTCCAAACTCAAGGACAAGATGAAGGGTCGTAAGCATGACTCGGACGCCTCGTCTGCCATCTTGCCTCGTTCGGCGCAGTGCGATGCCGAATCCCAGCTTCCTCAGCGGGTCTCGGGCCAGAAACCTCCGCACACGACTGCTACACTGGAGCCCAAACCCAAACGCTCGCTTCTCACCGGGACTCAGAAACTTTCAGCTGCTCATTCCATGTCCGATCTAGTAGGAACACACTTCAGGCCCAAGACGGATTCTGTAAACTCGATGGAGGACACTGGTGAGATCAGTAGACATTCTGTATGCGTTTCATTTCCTTCTCAGCTTTGGGATATCCAAATGTCCACTATTCCCTTAACGCACAGTTTTAAACGTTGAGAAGATGATTTCTCAATCAAATTTAGCAATTTGATTGGCGTCACTTCATGTGGTTGAATCCTATGCAGATCTTAGGTCACAGTAAGATGTTGCGAGCGTGTGAAAGCGTTTCAAATTTGCAAATAGAATATTATTGGAAAAAGAAGTAGATCATGGCTCACATAACTAAGAAGCAGTTGTGCTGAAACTAATTCAAGGAAATGGATTTGAAAAAAATGTTTAACTTGTTTTTTACATATTTCTAGATCGAGCTGATAATGTTTTTTTTTTAATATCGCTGATTCAGGTGGCGTTGCTCCCCACCGCCGCTCTCAGAGCGAGATGCCTGGTTACCAGGATGGCGAGACAGGGGGCGACCCATTCCCGGAGATGCCGCCGAAATTCGCCACGCTCCCACGAAACCGCAACCCCTTTGAGTCAGACCAGGGGCAGATGTGGGACAAAAAGGAAAAGAAGGAGAAGGTGAGCTTACTGGAGCGCGTGACTGGGAAGAAGGAAGGGAAGAAGACGAGCAACGGAGGGCGAGCAGGAAGTTCAGGGGACCTTCGCTCTCCAAATCCATTCACCACTGAAAGCGATACCAACCCCTTCCTGCCACATCACATGCCCAGGTATAGATACAAATTTCTGAAGGTCGATAGCATGATTCGCAGTCGTAAATGAACGTCAATAGGTGTGAGAGTGGTTTTGTATTCTCGGAAAGATCAGAGGTGATTCAGAGGTAATCAGTTTGAAAATCAAGAAATATGCAACTTCGCTTCCTGTGGCTGAAAATTATTTTTTACTGCTGATGAAAATCAGAAACCAGAAACCTTCTGGCCCAAAATCAAAAATCCTGTTACGTCAGTAGTTGAAGAACATGTTGTTGCCATGACGACAACTTAAGCAGTTTTCTTTTATACATGCACAGCACATTTTTTAAAAGAGGAAATAATTTGAAATATTTTATTTCGGAAAAATGATGATAAAAAAATTGTACTGGTTCAATCACTAAGGAAACCTTCCTTGAGACCAGAAGTCAAATCGATGACCTTCTGCATCTACCTAAATAATGATGTTTTAGAAACTTGGACTTGGAAGGTGTTTTTAGCAGATTCCCTGGTCCTGCATCAGCCTGCATCAGGGCCTGCATCAGGTCCTGCATCAGGTCCTGCATCAGGTCCTGCATCAGGTCCTGCATCAGGTCCTGCATCAGGTCCTGCATCAGGTCCTGCATCAGATCCTGCATCAGATCCTGCATCAGATCAGATCAGCCTTGTGCCCCTGAAGATTGAGGGGATTGAGAAGATTTTTATCAGTGCCATTAGGTTCCATTCAGGCAGGCTGTTCTAACAAGAGTCTTCCGAGCCTCTTTAATGAGATCTGATAGAGACACAGACAAGTCAATTAAGTATTGAACTGCAGGCTACTCTTACTCTACACAGCTTCAGGTCAACGGTCAGTGAAAGAAGAACATGTAGAGGAAAACGTGATTTTAACAATGTAGTGCCCATTGAGAGTGAGCCGTAGGTGGACCTTTTTTTTCTACATAGAGTCTAAAAGTGACACCATAAACAGACTCTGCTTGTCAAATAGTATTTCTCTGAATACAATATATAAGTAAAATATTTGTCACAATATTTTTACTGATTAAAATCAAGCGAGAAATTTGATCGGAAACACGCCTTTTTACACTGATTGAATGAGGTGTAAAATCAGTTTGAAAAGAAAGAAAATTGTATAAATAGGATACTAAGAGGATGACGTAGTATTACACCACAGCGATTTGTGAACCATAGATTAGTTCATTAGAATATAGAATAGAATCATTTCTTTTGAAGTTAATAATAATAAAAAAAAACCTGTTTTGACTGCTGGAAAAAAAAAAAAAAAAATTCTTGACAAAAATTGGAAGTAAATCTAAGCTACTACAGAAACGATAAAGCTATTCGAATAAATGCTTTATTTTCAACTGATACAAATCTTTTTGAAATTTATTTTGTTTTTATATAATTTTTGGGGGGGTGGTGAACTCATTTTGGTGCCTTGCGTAGTAAAAAAAAATGTATGCCGACATTTTCCCCAACTAAAAATGAACAGAAATGTTTTTGGATATTGTATCATATACGATAAATTCAAGTAATTCAGATGCAAAATGATGAAACGAGGCACTGTGTGTTCCAGTTGAAGTCCGCAGGTCTGTGTGACTCTTTTTCTCTGATTTGAAATGTACTTAGAAGGGTTTATTGTGGTTAATGTCCGAAATGATTGACAGGAAATAGACAGGCAGTTCTCTGTAACAGCGTGGGAGGTGACAAAGTCACAATCTGCTCTCCATTTCCTGTCTGCTCCTCAACCGTCTTTTCTATGACAGCGTTTAAGATTAGACCCACCTATGATTTATACCTTTACCCTTTAAAGTGGCAGAACACACTTTCATTGAGTCATTATCAAACTGAGAGTTCGTGTGTGTGTTTCTTCTTATCCTGTTTTGCAGCGATCCTGCCAAAAAACCTGTGAGCAGTGAAGACTTGAGTAAGAAAAACGTTTCCCCGGAGAAAAAACAAGGAAAGAAGACCACGAGAGAGTCTGTAGGTTTTGTTTCCGTACACAACGCTGGGTCTCATTTATCAAAGTTTGAGTTAAATTGTGTGTAAATGTGTGTAAGTGATGCTCGGAGTGTCAAGTGAAGGCAGTATTATATATTTAATATGACACATACGGGGGAAAAGCATTGTGGTGTTTTAGGAAAGGAAGCAAAAAAAATAGTTTTTACAATAACAGCAAATCCTGAAGTGGTTTATTTCACTTTATAGCGATTTGGCGGTTTATTAAAGAAGTGTTTTATACTTTTTATTCATTTGTAGTTACAGTGAATGCTATAATGTTCCTGTTATTACTAATGTGTAATAGCTAGAAATAATTGCTTCCTTAGCAACCTTTTTATTTTTTCCATCGCCAGAAGCCAAAAAAAATTTTATAATAATAAATTAAATGCAAATACAGTTAACGGAGATAGAATTTCCCGGTTCATAGCAGTGGCTCAAGCAAAGAACCGTCCGATTATATTTATCGCATTTCTCATATTGTTGTAATTTTATTATTTTGGTTTTTTTTTAGCATCCTCAATCTGTAACAACGAAAAGCTTCAGAATATATTTTTGTTTAGTTTTTTATTTAGTTCTTTATATATATATATATATACATTCAAAGGGAAAAGTTCCCGATTTGCCCAAACTTTTAATGAACGGCTTATCGGACGTTGCAGTAGCCGACGCCGATCTCCTGCTGCGCTCTCAATCGTGACACTTTGCTTCCCGTAGCATTTATCTAATTAAGGAGCGAAATAGCCAGCCATCATCTTTGATCCGCGTGTAATTTGAAACGGTGCGATGTTATTAACGTGTTTCTGCTTCTTGTCTTTCCTTCTTTTTTTTCTTTTTTTTTTCTTTTTGAATAATTGGGACGCCGAGGACGATGTGTGCAATTTGGTGCTGATGTGACGGGTCAAACTGCAGGCAGCGTTAAACAAGGGCTTGTCGTAATTGTAATAATGGTTAATGTCATTACGTCCGGAGCCAAGCAGCGTTTAGCTCAACAAGACAGACACCCAAATGTTGTTCAAATGGTTGCCGGTGTTGAAAAATGGCTTTCCAAGAGGCCCGTCTGCGAAAAGGACCCAATTAAAATGCGAGGGGGAGGACGCAGGGTCGCGCCGTTTCAAACAACTCGGGTTTTGCGTTTCTCAGCGCGAAGGCCCTCATTAGCTTCAGTAATGAGACAACTGGAGAATGCCAAGTGCACGTCTTATCTCGACGCTTCTCGCAGATTCGCTCTCTCGCCACTTTTCCGCTTTCGCACAGTGTCGTTTCCCTTTCGTTTCTCCAGTCTTTTTTTTTTTTGTTGATGGCTTTCATTTGCGGCTCGAGGTTTTTCTTGGCTAGCTCGCGACGGTCATCTGATGCGCTGACGGTGTAGATCATGACAGTTTTACTTGCAAGTGTTGGATTCAAGGTTAACAAAAGCAGCAGCTCGTCCAGCCGACATTAAGAAGTTATTGCAGCGCTCTTTTTCTATTCTTTGCTTTGGCAGTTTTATGAAGCTCGAACACCCTTTGTTGTTTCCCCAGGGAAAAGAAAAAGGAATGTCAGCAGCTTTATCTTTATTATTGTTATCGCATGAGGCTAATCTTAATTGTTGCTCTTGTCAGCCGAACGAGTCAAGGTCCTGGGTCAGGCGCAGGCTCGAAGGAAAGGCCTACAAATCCGAACGCTCATCCATCTCCCATAAACACTGAGGAGCTCCTTAATCGGCCTGAGAGAGAGGAGAGAGAGAGGAAGGAGAGAGGAGAGAGAGAGGAAGGAGAGAGAGAGAGAGAGAAAACCTCCCCATGAGTCATTCCTTTAAAGCATATCAGTGCAATTTAATGAATTAACACATTTATTTTCATAATGTCCTGACACATTATTATTTTTCCGTGAGTTACCTCCGAGTTATCTCGACACTTTTTTATTATTTATTTTTTTTATATATATATATATATATATATAACCATAAAAGGTTTATTTAAAAGTTGTGCTGATTTTTACTTTTATTTAGCATGTAAAAAAAAATGTTCGTCTGTGAGTGTTGCTGTAGTAACAGCTTGCAGAATAAATACATCATATGGACAAATGTTTGCGGACACCCATGTGCTTTTTGAACCTCCCGTTCCACATTCGATCCCCATTCGCTGTTATAATTAGTTCCACTCTTCAGGTAAGATGCTTTTCTAGATTTTGGAGATTTGTGCTCATTCGGCTATTAGGGTGTTCTTAAAGTCAGGTACTGATGGAGGTGAGGTGAGGTGAGGTGAGGAGGCCTGGGGGTGGAGTCAAGATTCCAGTTCACTTCAAAGGTTTTTAGTAGGATTGATGTTGGAGATCTATAGCAGGCCGCTCAAATCTTCTACTGAAAAGGGTTTGGGTCTCCTAGTTCAAGTGAAGGAAAAATGTCACATCCAGCGACATCCTGTACAACAACAGTTTGGGGAAGAACCACATATGGCTGGAAAAGGCAGGTGTCCCAATACTTTTGTCCATATAGTGTATGTAAAAGGTGCAGATTACAAATAAATGCAACCGTGTCAGTCAGCAGGAAACTGACAACTGGAATTTGCAGTTTATTGTTTCTTATTAATCGTAAAAGTTTTTTAGTCTGTATCATTCGTGTGTCTCGTTTAATCACCGTCGATGACATCATCATCATAATGGTATCTCTCAAAAACATTAAAACAACACCCCACTGTTGCGTGCCGTCCCAGCACTCGTCTTTGTGTGTCAGGAGTTGATCTGAACCTCTCCCTCTTAATTTCCACAGGAGGCCGAACAGCTCCAGAGCAGCATGGCGGCTTACAGCAGCCTCTCGTTCGAGGAGGTTGTGCAGGAGCTGGTCAAGCAGAAGGAGGTGGTGAAGAAGAAGGACGCGCACATCCGTGAACTGGAGGACTACATCGACAACCTGCTGGTCCGAGTCATGGAGGAGACGCCGAGCATCCTGAGGACACCGTACGAGCCCAAGAGGAAAGCGGGCAAGATCTCTAAGAAGTAGACGTCGAACTCGGAGCGGTATCATTTAGAAACGGTACAGGTGGCGTTACAAAAAAAAGTGACGAGACGAGATTCTGATCAGCGATGATCTCGCAATCACGCGTCACTCTTACGTTTACATGTTGATGAGAATTCCATGACTCGAGATTGTATGACCTTTTAAAAACTGGTGACCGATCGAAAGAACTTTTGTGCCAATGCCTAACACTGGCTTAGAGCTTTTTATTGGGTCTCTTGTTTATACAATGATCTTTGTTAATACGTTGTCCGGTCGTTTCTGTGGCGATGTAGGAAAACCTGTCGAACGTCACAGTAGCCAAAAAATACAAGAAAAAAAAAATCGGTTTTGGTCAAAAATCTGTTTTTAATTTACTTTTTAAGCTTGTTAATGATTTTTGCAATGATTCTGTTTAAAAAAATAAAAACACACAAAAGGGTACAAACAGTCGCTAGCTAAAACCTTACTAGCTGAGTGTGAGACGGGTCATAGAGGGAATGTCAGGCTTCGATCGAGTTGTTTGCTACATTTTGGACAGTTGATTAACATCTGGCAAGATGTCCCCGAAGCTCCTGTTCTGCAGCTGGGATCTAATATTTAAATATATTTTACTCCCTTTTCACATTTGGTCGTGTGTGTATGTGTATATGTATATATGTGTGTGTGTGTGTGTGTGTGTGTGTGTGTGTGTGTGTGTGTGTGTGTGTGTGTGTGTGTACGTATGTATGTATGTATGTATGTATATATATATATATATATATATATATATATATATATATATATATATATATGTATGTGTGTGTGTGTGTGTGTGTGTACGTATATGTGTGTATATATATATATATATATATATATATATATATATATATATATATATATATATATATATATATATATACGTACGTACGTACACACACACACACACACACACATTTATCCATATGAAGAGTTTGCCCAGGCTGCCACACAAATATCTTTTTCTATATAAGAATGTGTTAAAAAAGACCAACATTGCGTTCTCACCGAAACCGACTGTGACGGGCTGATTTTACACAGCATGAATATTTAATACATTAAAACAAACGTTTTGGGATTTTTTTTTATTATTATTTCTTTTTTTTTTTTTTTTTATGCACTTCTCTTCAGCCTTTTGCTTTATGAATCACCTTCATACTAAACATTCCTGTTCCCATGTCAGTCTCGTCTTCCACTTTTTGTGGCCATGTGAGCGAGCAGAATGTATTTGGAGGTGGTCACTTGTTACAGGGTTGTGAGTACGAGTGTCACCTGTTATGTTTACTAGAAAGGGGAGTGTATTTAGCATGACACCCAGCCAACAGGGTTACTACACTGTTTGCTGCAGAACGCATCTGAAACGCTTCCATGCATCCGTTCCTCGGTACGAGCGTTACAACATTGCTGACAGTGCTTCAGTAGCGGATACGGAGGCGCCAACATTTACGGTTGAGCCGTAATTTACAATTTTCACTTTTTGATGTCTGCTCTGAAATTATGAGACACCCGAAAACTGAAAATGTGAAAGTCTATGCACTGAAGTGGAGAGGTTGCGAAGGTCACTGGTAGTTTTGATTCACTGTGAATTTATCCAGTAAAATCTCATCTATGGATCTTGTGAACCAATGGGAAAAAAGTGGGCAGGACTGTGGATTATGGTGGTTAAAAAAACTAGAGAAACTTCTGGAAAAACAAAGACAAATAAGTTATTCCTGGAGAATTGTACAGTCTTGTCCAACAACATGTCCTAGAGAAATGACCTTTCTGCAAGGATTTTCTCTAAGAACATTGGTACCTCGAATTGTTATCACTACGGTCAGTTATTTCTGATGATTCTTAGAGCAGGTTCTAAAATCGTCGTGTTTTCTCTGTACTTGTTATGAACCAATACACCAGAGTGATTCAAGTTACACTACTGAGTATTTAGCCGAACGCTGACTCAAGCATGGCTCATGCTACTAGGGTTGGTCGAAATGTATATTTTAATTGTACAAGGTTTAGGTTTTTATAATATACCATCTACATGTTTCTCTTTCAGATTAGTTTTTTTTTTTTTTTCTGCGAATTTTCATATCTTGAGTGCCGGCTGGTGGAAATGTCAACAACGGATTCCTCCTGTTTCTTTTTTGACAGTTTTTAAGGTGGATCTAAAGTTTGAGTGAAATTTGAATTGTGTTCAGACAACAAAATTTGCATAGATTTTTTTTTTGGTGGTTTTAAAAAACAAAAAAAAAGACTAAGTAATTGGGTTTTTAAATGGCGAATTTAGATCATGTGGGATGTTGACTTATATAAGTTGATCTACACAATCAGAATACAGCATAATTTTTCAATTGGTGGACAAGTTCTAAATCCCAGTGATAACATTTTGATGCTGTGTTTGTTTCCCAAAGACTTTTTAAAAGGTTTGTGCATGTTTCCCGGTTAAACTGTGGCTGTTGGGTCGGACAGCTGTTGGTGTTCTCAGCCATCAACCTGAAGTGAATGCAGTATGGTTACCCCATCATACAGCGTACATATTATTTTTGACCCAATGTCATTCCTAGTGAAGGTGATCTATTAGACTAACAACAAGATTAAAATGTTCGAACAGTATTCAAGGTTAAAAAAAAACAATATTCAAGATTTAAAAAAGTTTTCTTACTATAAGACCACAGTATGCCCTAAATATATTACATGCATTTTTAATTGAGTTTAATTATTAGGCTTATTTATTTAATTATATATAATATGTGTACACACTATATGAGTACACTTTATTGCCAAAAGCATTGGGTCACCTGACCTTTCCTTCTATATGTGCTTCTTTTCCAAACTGTTACAACAAAGCTGGAGGCACTATAGATGCGCTATAATAACATTTTGCATTCACTTGAACTTGGAAACCCAAACCTGTTCCAGCATGGCACTGCCCCTGTGCACAAAGTGAGCTCCTGGAAGATCTGGTTTACATGCTTTGGACAGGAAGATCTTAAGTGGTCTTCTACTGTATAGAGCTCTGATCTCATCCCTACTGAACACCTTTGGGATGAATTGAAACGCTGATGCACCCCAGGTGTTTTCACCTACATCAGTACCTGCCTTTCGTAACACCCTTGTGGCTGATGAAGACAAATATCCATACGCACATGCCAAAATCTAGTGGAACATCTTCCCAGAAGAGTGGAGGAAATTATAAGAGCAAATTGGGAATAAATGTGGAAAGCAATACAAAAATTACATACCGTACTCGTGACCAGGTGAACCAATACTTTTGGACATTTTTATTGTATTTTTTTCTTTTTTAATGCAATATTGGCTTAAATGTGTAACACAATGTTTTATGGAGTGACATGAAATGTGTGTTATGCTTCAAAAAGTTGAAAAGAGTTGCATCTTTCCAGACATGCCATGACAAGATCATAAAGTTGTAACCTACAAATAAGCACCAAGCAAAACATATCTAAAAATATTACATAAAGTGCTATTTTCAGAAATCGTACTGTTAGCACATCGTAGTCGGCTAAACACTTAACACTTCAAATATCAACACACCCCTTAAATGTCATAACATTCTCATTTATTTAAACGCAACATATTGACGGATACGGATGCCATTTGTTTTTTCAGCTGTACACTTTGTGTATTTTTGGAAAAGAAACGTATCCACACATTCGCAAAAATAATACTCCCTTAAACAGAATGGATGTAATCATTAATGAAATTAGTAATTAATATTGTGGTCAAACTAATAGCACGAATGTTCTGAATGAACAAACAAGTATTAAACAGAGCAGTGTGTTTATTACAGCGCTTTAACCTCCACTTTAATGTTGTATGAAAGCTGGGAATCTGATTTATCGGATTTAATTCCATTATCACAGACACTGGGGAAATCAGAGAGATAAAAAAAATAAATCTGAACATGATCTGAAATGAAGCCGAGCCAAACAGCACAGCTTCACGTATGGTTTCCGTATTACGTTTTTGCACACTTCATTCGTGCCACCTGCAGTGTTACATTCTTTTTTTTTCTTTCTTTTTTTTCTTATCGAATTGTGAATGGTGCAAACACCGAGCAGCCAAACTCAGATTTTCTCTGATGTGTACACAATTTTTGAAGACGTTCACAGAAATTTCCACCCGGACGAAAGTTTCAGCTGCTGTCTTCCCCGTGTCTGTAAAACAGCAGTAGAGCAATCAGTTGTGTGTAAATGTATACAGTACTTCCCTGTACAGTAAATTCTCCTTCTTTCTGTTGTTCTCCAACCTTTTTTATTTATTATGCATCTTGGTACAGAGCTGCTGTTTTATACTTTGAATGTGTGAGAAAACATGTCAGTTTCTACTCGCAAATGATGCTTTCGGTTCTGTCCACTTGGCCGTATGTAATGTACCATGTAATGTATCATAAAAAAAAAAACACGTGTCACATACGCAGCATAAAAGAAACGTCCCGTTCGTAACGCTGGATCTGAAACGAGGGCTTTTTCTTTCTTCCGTTTGTTTGTTCCTATTGTTGTGTAGTCTGTATGTATAATGTATATGTATGAAGAGTCTACACATGTGATGTCACATCCATAACTGTGCCACCTGGGGAATAAAACTGAACACGATGCAGTGGTGTAGGAAAATAATCAACCACAGCATGTGTTTAAGTCCATCTCAAATCACAGCAATTTCCTGTTTATTCCTGAACAAAATGTTTTTTTTATCTAATAATAGTTACATGCAATGTTATGAAAAGACTGTACTCGTTATCACAGCTTCATTAAAAATCTTTTTTTTTTTATTTACTTTTTTTTTCTTGCAGCATTTTTACTAAGTGCTTACACTGGAGATTCCTTCCAAAAATATAAAATAAACATCCTATAATAAAAAATGTCACCCTATCTTACTAATATGCTGTTTTAAACAATTTATGCTGAATGTCTGCTATACAAGTCCTTATTGCCATAAACTTGATGAAAGACTGTAAAAAAATTCTTTAACCCTTTCTGGCCAATATGAATCCAGAAATTGGCAGTGCTGTGTCATAAATATGTACATGAATGTTAAATATGGATTGGTGTGCACCCCGAGTCATGTGACTCCGAAACTGTGACGGAAATGTTTGATTATTTCAATATTTAAAATGTTTGTGTATCGTGCGATTAAATTATGAGGATTTCAATCGCAATTACATTCTAAAAGCGAGAAACTCGCCACAGGAAATGACTTTTAATGAACTACAAACTGGTTCAGTGATCCATACGTCTGAGCAGTTTATACACTCGCACCAGCCATTTAATTCATTCAATTATTTTATTGAAATGGAAAATTCATGTTTAAATGTTTACCAGTTTCTGAACACGCCATGTCTTTGTAATTCATATTTTGTCATTCGTTTATTTTTTCCTACCTATAGATGCTTTGTAATGATGGTTAATAAGATAAATGTTGCTACCGGTCCTGTTGCTACTATAAAGGCCTGTTACAAAAACGAATTGTACTCGTATTTGTATAGCATTTTCCACATCCCACTTTCCGTGCATAAATATGAAAACGTTGCTTTGGACATGTGGAAATCACAACGCATTGCATCAACTTGACATGTTCTATTGCCTTATGAAACTCCGCTTGTTTTTGTTTTATATTAATTTCCATTTCTTTTAAGATGCACTTAAAAGATACGGATAAGGTACTGTGATTGAACTTCACTGTTATTACATTAATCTCATTCAGTGTATAACTTCCTGCAAATGACATCCTAATCGTATTTGCTGATTCAGTGCTGATTTTGTGAGTCGTTTCGAAAGCGTGTTTTATTTCCCGGATTGTTTTTTTTTACATTTTTAAACACTCAAAATATAAATCCTATAAATTCCAATTGTGTACAGTATGTGACACTATTAGAGTAGAATGTCAATTTTTTTTACTGTTTTTTTTTTTTTTTTTTTTGCTTTTTTAAAAAAATATAAATTCAAGTATCACACATTTATGTATGACCGCTCCCATCTTAAATTTCTCCCCCATATTCTAGGCACATGGCATGAACAAGAACAACGAAAAAGGGAGTGTAAAGGAAGCATATGATTGTACCATTCTTTTCAATAAACACCCTGTACTTTTTAAAGCCTGTGTATCATCTCATTTCTCACCTATGTTTTAACAAGTATTTACAAATGAAGGAGTTGCTGTTAGAGGAACATAAGCACTGTTGGTGTAAAGCAAATGTACTGTTACTACCCTAATGTTGATATTTAATACAGAATTGGTTTAGTAGTTTTATTTATTAATAATTTACATTGTATTTGTATAGCGCTTTTAACAATAGACACTGTCCAAAAGCAGCTTTTCAGTAATAGACCACAAATATAAATTAATAAAATAGTCCTTATAGGTTTATCCTTAAATACGAGCCAGTGGTGACAGTGGTAAGGAAATACTCCCTAGATAGTTATGACAGAATGAGGTGGAACTCATGAAAGGAACGAAACCCACCCTCATCTGGATGACACCAAATGTCCATATAATGCCATCGTTGTTGAGGTTATAACTGTTCACTGATGGATGAAGCAAAAACGGTTCCTGTAAGTCTAAGCCATTGTAGAAGATTGTTTATATTATTTATAGTGTTCTCAAGTTGAATTTCGTGACTTCACGAAATGGATCATGGACTTCATGGATCTTTGGACTGAGTAGAGTTAACTGCACTTTTGTGGTCTGACCATCAAACAAGTTAGGGTTTTTGTAGCTATCATGTTTTAGTAGGTATCAAGTCTAGAAGTTATTTAGAGAAAAAAATCGAAAGCACGAAACCTGACTGTTGCAACACACTAACACTGGAGACTCCTTAAAAAATGCAAAATAAACTTTAATTGCAGAAAACTTTACCTTATTCATGATACATTAAATACCAATGCTTTTTTTGAACGTGTTAATATTAGATTTGGATTACAAGTTTACATTATAGATGCCAAAAACAAAAGCCAGAAACGATTTTGCTAATCCAATAATCGCTATTATGATTTCATAAATATCCAAATTATTAATCTATCCCACAGAAGGTGAATCCTAGAGACTCTTTAAGCATGTTTTAACTTTTTAACAGCTTCCTATAAAGTTTTTATTGTTCCGTATTAACTGCATGACGCATGCGCAGCACGCCTTCAGTAATTAAGCACACCTGGCGCTACAGTCACGTGATTGATTCACGCGCCACCGGATGGCTAATTTACAGTAGCTAATTGTTTATGAGGAAAATAAAAAAACTAAATGAAGCTACAAAAAGACGGTAATTGTCAGTGTTTATTTACTTATACATTGTTTCATTTTTGTATTTGAGTTCTCACAATATTCACATGGAGTCCCCAGGGAAGACCTAGGACACGCTGGAGAGACTATGTCTCCCGGCTGGCCTGGGAACGCCTCTGTGTCCCCCCGGAAGAGCTGGAAGAAGTGTCTAGGGAGAGGGAAGTCTGGGCATCTCTGCTTAGACTACTGCCCCCGCGACCCGGCCCCGGATAAGCGGGAGAAGATAAGATAAGATGAGATGAGACAATATTCACATTAATATTTTTATAATTAATATTAGCGGACCCGAGAAGCTGCTGAAGGCTGTGAGATTTTGTCGAGATATGTATATATAATATATATTTCTCACCTTCTTTATTTCCCTTCTTTATATCCCCTTTTGAGGAAGGCTGTGTCAGAATATGAGTAATAAAAGTTAGTTTTATTATTATTCTTTTATTATCAGCTCCGTCTCATTAAGGCTCATGATTGTTAGGAGGAGGTTCCCATGCCTTCTCATATAAAACCACTGGTGTGTCCGGGGAGAAGGTGGCCTGTAACAAGTCCCACCTCATTTACTTAAATGTGAAAGAGAAGTGAAGGAACGGAGCGCCATTCTTCTTTTCTTCTTGTTTGCCGTCTCGGCTTTTTCTATCCCTCAGGCAGCTGTGTGGATAAAAAGGCAGACTACGGAGGAGTCTATTGATACACCATTCTCTTTCTTTTTCTCTGTCGAAAGAAAAACCCAAACCTCCGAGTCTTTAACAGCTCCTCCGGTCCGCTCCGCGAACGCTTGAAACAAAGCTCCGTGTGTGTGAGGAGACAGAGAGAGAAAGACAGAGCCGTCTTCTCCTTTCACACACACGCAGCGCTATTTGTTCTGAAGAGCGGATTAAGAACAAGGCGAGCCCCTAATTGGGCTGTTGCTGGACCCCGAACAACGTTTAAATATCTCCGGGTTGATAAATCCACTCTAAAGCAGTGATCCAGGTCCTGCTCCGATACTTAGTGCTTTAACACCATTATCCCGGTGAGACTGTAGAGGTTTGTGAGCCGCGCTGACGTCACAAATCACCAGGTTTACACGTTTAGACTCATTTGCATATTCACCATATCGTCCTGATCATTTGCATATCAAAACACCACTTTTTTTTTTTGAAGACTCTCGAACGTAAAAAAGAGTTGTACTAGAATAGGAAATGAGGTATAACTTGTTTTCCAAAGAACAAAGAAGTGCTTGTTATTCATAGCCTGAAAAGTCCACCAACAATTTATGCATTAAAAAAAACCTAATTAAAATAGGCTTTTTTTTTTTTTTTTTTAACATGGCACAACAGAAAATTGTTGATAGTTTTGAAAATACATGCTAATTATAAAGTTATAACTGGCTAAAATTATGTAAAGGGGTGGAGCTAGTTGTTGCAACATATACATATTTTAACAGTCTTGCTTTTGTTTAATTAAAAATAGTTTTTTTAACATTGTTTGGACATTTCCTCTTCTAAAGCTCATTGTACAATTTTGGGTTCTTCTAGATGAAAGATGATCAACATGAAACAGTCATTGTGATTTCTTTGGTCTTGTCTTCTAAACAGTGGTCCTTTGTGACCAAAGATATCCTGCAAATATTTTCTGACCGTGTCAAGATTTAAGGACTCACAGGAACAGTGTGTTTGCTGCTAGCCAATAAAAATGCAACATAAGATGTTTACTGATCAACACCACAGATCTAATAGTTATTGCAAGTATTCACTTTGACTGTACATTGGATAGGCTTACATTTATGTATGCTTACCTCAAGCTCCCTTTGCAAAACTGATATGCTAAGACGCACCAAAACACGATTCATCTTGCTTTATTAGTTTAAAACTAGTGCATGAGAATGATGTTTTTCTCTTCTATACAAATTTGTGTGGATTTAATAGTTGAAATCATCATACAATCTGCATACACGTGGCACAGTGTCATTTGTAATTTGTAATATTCTTATACGTTTGCTGAACCCACAGTCTGTGGAAGGCACTTTGCTGTGTCTGTTCAACAACAGGTTCCAGTTCACAGTCAACTTCTTAAAGAAACTGAAGCCCATGATGGGCGCTTTCTCACAAAGAAGGTCCCAAATGAAACACATATACACTAATGAATGAACACAAATAAGATTATGTTAAATGTCTCTCTCTCTCTCTTTGCACTGTTTTCTCTCTCTCAGATCTGTTTCTGGATAGAGGAACCCATTTTGAGGAGGGTGTGTGAGTGCAGGTGCTGACTAAGGGCCCAAACCATAAAGAGGACCGAGATGCCTAGAAAACTCGCTTGAGTTCGTTGATATGAACACACTGTGGGGGTAAGTGGAAAGTGTGCACGTGTAATGCAAGTGGGTAATAGAATGTCTTGACTAGCTCATTAAAAGTTTCACACTTGCAGAGTACTGTTTGAACTGAACAAAGAAATCAGTCACAGTGCAAAGAAATGCAGAGATTGGCCCATAAATCTAGGTGTTAAACAGCACCCCTGATCTATTTCCCGTGTTCTTGGAACCGTAGTTCCAGCGTTACTAACGTTTTCCACACTGCCAAATCTGCCAATTTAATTGGCTTTCATATAAATGAAGTGTATCAACCAAGAATACATTGTCTGATGTTTACTTGTTTAGATCTGATAAGAGATAAATGTTGCTACAATTAAAAGAAATATACAGAAAGTGATTCATACTTCATTACCTAATCAGATACATGTCAAAAACAGGTACTTTTATGTTTTCACTTATATGCTTAGCAACCTCCTATTTCTCTTTCTTTTGTTTGAGTTGAGCCCTTTTGTTTTGATTAATGGATTCATGAGTCATGGTGCAAGCACCTTTTTTGGTACATTAGGAAACCATTAAGCTCAAATAGTGTACTGATGAGTAACTGATCAACGAGTGGTGTGCAGTGAAGGTGAGGCTAAGTCACTCATTTGTGCAGTATTGCTTTATAAGTGAGATGTATTTTCTTTGCTGGTTTAATGATTTCAAAAAAGTTAGGAGTTTCCCCACAAACCATTGGTTGGAATTACCCCCGAATCTCGGAAAAGGCTGAATAGTCAATAATGACTCCCACTCGCAGCGTTAACACTGATTAAATGAATGGTCCACCTCATAGTGAAGTTAAAGATTGCACGCAAAGGTGCAATGGTTTATGAAGCAAACATTCAATCAGTTGTACATTAATTATCCTTGAGAGAGGACATGAAATAAAGACCAAAATTTCTCTTGTTCTTTGTTGTTTTTGGTCAGTATTCAGTTCTGAGTCTGCAAGATGTCCCTCCTGTTCAGAGTAAAAAATTAATCATGTTTTTTTGTGTCTGTCCATTTCATGAATTAGCAATGGCTGACGCTCAAAGTGGACACTCCGGGTTTTGTGTCACCCATTCTTTGGTGTCCTAATTGAAACATTTACAATAACATTTACACATCAATTGATTGAAACTCGGCTTCTAGGTGTCACGTCTTATGATATTTAGTGAAATGTGATCCAGTTGCACGATGGTCGGCAGGCGTGCCTTTTAAATATGGCTGCCTTTTAAATATGAATGGGCGTCATGGCTTCAATGTCGCCCAGCACGCGTCCTTTGAGAGAGAAAAAAGTGAAATCCAGCAGATGGATGATCCACTTTGGAGCATGAATGCAGGGGTGTGTCGAGCCCACCGCTCCTTACTAGACTAAACATGACTCTGCACACGCCAGGTGTCGAGGTTAAAGCCCTAAGGCGGACAGTACGCTAATATTAGGAAGCGCGTGGTTTATGGTGTTGTGTTCAACCAGGTGTCAAACGAGCCGAACCCGAGAGGACAGAATCTCCATCAAGCTTTATTGTGTGGCTTATTATGTGCTTAATTGCTGCCACGTGCCATAGAGCAGGTGGATAAAAACCAGGTGACAGTCTAAGGTGCTGAAACAAGAGAAATGCCGTGGTCGAGGCTGCTCTTCAGGTCAAAGGACACTTAAATTCAAATTGCACGAAAAGTATAAAGAATAACTAAAAGAGTCGTAGTAAGATTACCACAATTTTTGTCCAATATGGCCAAAGTCAGAATCGTTGGTTTATGACCATAAATGAAGAAGTGATGTTAAAATGATCAATAAATTAGGCAATTATCAATCAGTCATGGGTGTTTCCCATCCAAGAGGTACAGAATGCTGCACCAAGCAATAAATGCTACATGACTATTGATGAACTTCCATGAATGTTGGGTTGTAATAAAAGGTAAAGGTCCTCTGGAGACTTTATTTGACACTGGGTTCATTTTACCATCAGTGTCTTTATCATCCTGTCTGGTGAACACTGCATCCCCTGCTGAGTGTCATCTGACTGCCCTGTCCTGACGTTTCATCTGCCTCTTCCTCCTTTCTCTCTTTTTTCAGCACAGTCACTTGTCTACAGCCGGCACATCACCCTGAAGCGATGAAAAGTGATCAGGCTTCCTGACACAAATGTTTTCACACCCTGTCTCGTAATTCTTTTCCTAAGGAAAGAATTCCAGGTTTGTGAGGTGTTATGAACAGGCTCAATTGGCAAAAGAAAAAGCCTGTTAACAGTGATTGCAGTCAAAGCTCAAACCTTGTAGCCACCCTCACTATTGTTTCATCAACACTCTGATAAACAGAAGTATGCTTTATAACGTGTTAGTGGTGTTTGTCAATCATCTACATTTAATTAGGAAACCTTCTGTGGAATCTTTTTAGATGGAGAGGTGAGAAATGTGTAAAGGCCAGAGCTTGGTATCAATACAGTGGAACTTTTAAAATGTGTCACTTTGGGGATTAGTAATTAAGGTAGAGTCTTCCTGTCATCTAAAGCCATTTCGGTACATGATCAGCTCAAGCTAAAAATGTTGTGTTTGGATGAGCACTGAGAGAGCCAATATAAATATACAGTACCTTGTAATTGGAATTAATTTGTGCATGCGAGCTGAGAAAGTGACTCACATGAAAGGCTAGCTGTAAAATATTGACAAGATGCTAGTTAATAAATGAGGCTGATGTTTAGCAAGTCAGCACGTAATCTTTAAAGCTTTTACAGTAGATGCCATGGATAATCTAAAAGCACAGTGACTGAAAAAGCCAAACTATTTAATAGAAAATCAATATTTCTGCACTTCCCGTGGGCTCACCACCTGCAGGAGGGACCGTAAGGGACGGTGCTATGAGGATTGGGCAGCAGTCGGAGGCGGGACTGCTTAGACTGCTGCCCCGTGACCCGAATTACGGATAAGCGGGAGAAAATGAATGAATGATATTTCTGCAGTCACATTATAGTGAAGGGGAACTGACTGACTATATGTATCACTGTTTTGTGGAATCAGTATCACTCGGTTCTGGTGAGCAGTCGACTCATGGCACAGTTGACATGACATCACAGTCTGATTAATTTACTGGTGTTCACAGCCAAATACAACAAAGAATCGCTGTGATAGAGGGACAAGGATGGAAACGAAGCTGTTGAGTGGCATCCCGCCATGTCGTAACAGGCCTTCCTGGAAATGTCAAGTCTTGGAGATGCAAATAATCACTTGATGAATAAGCCACTATAAATATGGGGCAAGTTAGAACATGTCTAGTTAAAAAACATTTTTTCATATGTTCATATGTAGATTCAGAAAGTGTTGTGTAAATAATCTTCCTTACACCACAGCACTGCAGAGATTTTTTTAGTAATGACGGATTTAAAAGTAGTTTATCTTAATGTGCTTAATAATGAGCTTAAGAAGTTATTATCCCTGGGGACTGCTTACTTGTTGTATGATTGTTGTAGGCAACTTATTTTTTTGATTAATGCAAAATGTATTTGTATACATCAAATATTTCTCATATATATGATGATGGCAGGCATTTTATTGGCATTGTGTTATGGATGATGGCGCTTTACAAAAGAAGACTGGCATTGTTGCAGTGTCCCTTGCTGTTGGTTTGCATGTTTTTGTTAGCAGTTTGTTAGAAGAGGAAATAAAGAAGCAGAGAGTAATTGGGCAAATTGATGATGCCATTTTTCATACCAGTGTAACAAAAGCTGAAAAAGCAATGGTTTAAGTATGTGCCTGATTGTGTCGAGTGTAAGGGGTGTTCATGTGTGGTTTTTTTTTTATTTTTTTTTATTTATTTATTTTTTTTGTATGTGACGGAGGTGGGTTTTTTTCTTAAGGTTTCAGTGCCTGTCAGTCCATATCAGCCGTAAATCATATTGTATTGAAACACTTGATCAAATCATATGGATCTTGACATGACTACTCCTAATGCATCTGGAATAAAATACAAAATACCTGGGGGTGTCTCTTTTTGGGAAAATAATCAATGACTCCAGAGCCAACATAGAAAACTGCACCAATAATAATTACTGTAGCATATTTATGAGGCAGAGTGATACCTGCCCCAGTGCACATCAGGTATGTCTTGTAGCAAGGTGTAATTTCCCACCACAGCAAAAGTGGCAAAGTAGAAAGAAGGGAAAAAAAACCTGGATGCCTTCACAAAAGCATTTCTTTATAAACACATGTTTAGAAAAAACGTTTGCTGCACTTTCACAGTTACATGTCTGTGTGGCTTTTGGTTCTGTTAGTGAACTTCAAACATTCATGCAGCAATTTGGACTGAAATTGTGCTTCAAAAATACCAGGCAATGGCAATTAGTGTTATCAACAAACTGCCCCAAGTTGACCACTTGCCTGTGCAAGCTGAGGGACTTTTTTACAAGATATACTGTAGTTTTTTTATAAGTGTATTACTAGTGGCAACTTGCCCTTAAATGTGGTATTACAGATCGGATTTCTGACTATTACATCGCTAGAAAATTGGCTAGCAGCAACATGAAATTCAAAGTATATGGAATTGAGATGCAAGTATTTATTTTATTTACATATTAGTGTTTATTTACCAATAAATAAAAGAATGCCTTAGTATTATTAAGACTTTTCAAATGTTGTATACTGTGTATTTCAAAATCCAGAAAGTTCTCCTTTTCAACAATTGAAAGTGATTGGCTGTTTTCGAAATTTTAATAACATTTAAATAGTTTTTAATTAGCATGTAAAAGGTTGTTCTAGGCAGTAAGTGGAATATTAGTAAAATTACTTTTTTCTGTTATCTAGCAAAATCGCTTTAATGAAGCTACATATTTCCTCAATGCCTCTATACACTGTTAAGAGGCTTAAGCTATTAAAGGGCCAAAGTTCAAAATATTGACCTTGGCTTTCATTATATGTGGAGTCTCATGATAAATTGTGCATTTTATAGCAGTTCATTATTTGATAATGAGCTCCTGGAAAGTAAGTGCTTTTGATACAGTTTTTTTTCCCCCACAATTGTGAATTTTTAGTCTTCTAATCTGCTCTGTCAGTATGAATACCAGTTCACCTCTATTACCTCTCATTACGTATTAAACCTTTAACAGTCAATCTCATGCGAATACTGCAGGCATATAGGTGTCAGGGTGCTTAATGTAATTTCACTCTAATCCCTCATCCTCTCTGCAGATGATACAACAGGAGATATGATTTTACCAAGATCTAGTTTTACATTCAATGCTGCCAGTTCAAAATGAGGAGTAATTAGAGTGGTTTTATAGATAGAGTTGAATTGTGGGAAAAAGAGAGTGGAATAAGGATTTAAGGGATTTCTGATAATTATTTTCTTTTTAAATAGCGAGCTATGTATATTAAATATTTTTTAAAGACTCTTCAATTAATTTAAAGAATACAAAGTTTGATGTACATACAGGTTTTCAATATCTTGAGTGGAAAAACTTAGAATTACAGATATATTTGTTTGGTAAAAAGCACTGAAAGTTGAGACTCCCACCAAAATTGTTAAATTAACATCTTTTTTTTATTTTTTTCCCCCATCTTTAATGAGTGTAATATAATACTTACTCTACTTTTGTCTTGGCATTGCTGCCCAGGTTTAACAGCTGGAGTAACTTTAGTGAACTCTCCAGCTGTTTAACAGCCGCTAGTTGTGAGTGTTTTTCTGCTCCTGATTGCAAGGATTAATTGTCTTATTTATTGTTGCGTTGCGTCTTCGTCATTAAGCTGACGTGCACCATTATTAGTGCTAAATGCATGGATTTAAATTTAATCACTACTTTCTGCGATGCTTAGAATAAAAAGTGCCTCTGCTCCTCTCTGATGAAAATCAGGGTCACTAAAGGAGGCACCCGCTTTGTTTCTGTCATTAAGGAGATGGAGCAATTAACCAAGTGACCAATTAATTATAATGCTGTAATCTACAGAAATGACGTTCTGCAGAGATGTGCTGCACCACACACGGGATTTAACAAAGACTTCTTAATCAAATTAATCTCAGATAAACAAACGGAATAAAAGAGCTTCCAGTCAGATTTATACCGGTATTAAAAAATAAAAAGGGTAATTAGCATTAAACGTCTCTTTCTGTTCCCTCAGTCCCTCTGTGCTCCCTATGGCTCTCACTCTTTTCATCGCACGCTTCTCTCCGGCTCTCTAATTTTAATGTCTTTTGCACATTTTATGATTATGTCTTTAGTTCTTTCTAGCTTTTTCTTCATATCTGTCTCACTATCTCCCTATATTTCTCTCTATCAGTTTTTTCTAAAGCTGTCATTTTTAGCTCTGTTCTCTCTTTCCTTCACTGTCTTCATCTTCCTATCTCCCTATTTTTACATCTGTCTTTTTGATTATTCTCATTTTCTAAACCTGTCACTCTCCTCTGCTCTACATCACTCCTTTTATCACTTTTCAATCTCCTCGGTAACACTTTCAAAAAATTTTCCTGTATCACTCACTCTTTCTCTGTTTATTTTTTATCTCTTTCTCTGCTCTTTCATTCTTAGATTTTCTTTCTTATTCACTCACTCGTGCTTGCCTTTACCCTCCACACTCTCTACACTGGACATTGTCTATACGTTTAGATCTCATTTTTGTTTCCATAAAGAGTCATCAGTGTCAGTAGTTTGTATCAGTTAAAGACTTTCTGATATGGGAAAATCTCCAGCATTGAGGAGTTTAAACTTTCCTGTCAGCTTTAAAAATGTTTTATTATCTTCATGGCAGAGACAACATGAAAACCATGGTCAGGGAATGACATTTATAGCTGCTACAACATAACTGACAAAGGTAATGTAAGTGGAAGTTAAAAATAAATAAATAAAATATCATTAGCCACCTTATTGTTGATTGTTTTTTTTCTTAAGCTTCCTAACAGCACATTTATGTTTGGCTGTTTGGTTACTGATAGCTCAGACTAACAGCTAGATGCTACTTTCGAATATCTAATACATTTCTATTTGAAAGAACTTACTTCTATTAAAATTCTTTCTATGCCGAAAGGACTGGTACATTGATTGATTTAGTGGCACATTTTGTCTAGAGATCTGGTGTTAATTTAAATCTCTGCTCTTAACCAATCAATTTCTCATCTCCATTGCTCCACTAATGAGACTCTTAGAAAAGACTTTATAAAGCTCATCATTTTCTCCACTCCCACTTACATACTCTTGTAAGCAGTCTGAACGTTTGACGTGAAAGATGTTCAATTCCTAACGAGCCCAGAGGCTTTCACATGCCCTGCAAACAAGCCAAGGTTTATTTTATAAACATGCGAAAGACGGGAGATAATGACCGAACACTTCTCAAAACATCCCAGGAACTGTGTTCCCCGGCCCTTTCCCCTCTCCATATGTTCTCATTAGGCTCTTTGGGATGGAAAGTATCCAGTGTTTATTGAGGGTCATATGGCTTTGAATGTTCTCGACCGCCTCATCCTCGTTTTATTTTTTTATTTTATTTTTTTTAGTTTTTTCCTCCCAGGACATTTTCCAAAATTTGCAAGTGAAATGAGTATAAGGGTCGACCGAGAGAAAGTACTCGCACAGGTGGCTCGATTTGAAGCAGTATTTATTTATTTTTTTGCTTTTAATACCATTAGGACGGCAGACAGTTTCAAAGAGAGACTCTGTTCTAGTTGGGAAAACATGAGTAATTAATTATGAGGCATCAGTTCTGACACGTCTAGAATTATGTTGTCAGAGTGAGAGAGAGTTTGGAGACATTGATGTCTTCGTCTTGCAGAGGTAATTGGTGCCTGTCAGTCACATACAGGAGTCTAGTGGACTGTAGGAATACACCTGCATAGAAATGCTGGAATAAGAGGCCAGCACCAATAAATGTGTCATTAGTTCCCTCAAGAAACATAAGACCGTGAGATCATGCGATCCAGTACCAGGCTTTTAAACGTCCTTACGTAACTTCCACTTTTTACTCATCTAATCAAACCAGTTCATCACCAAGTTGGGTGTTTATTTTAGAAAAACACACATAATCTGTCAGAAGACCAATAACATACAGCTATTTTTATTTATTTTATAACTAAAAACTGTTGATATGGTGTACATTTTGTATTGGTCAACAAATTTTCCTCAGAAAAGTAATTAATTTTAGGGAACTCATCGTATAACAGTGCACTCCCTTCCTGATTTAGTCCTTCTGTTGACAACAAATTATAATGCATATAATACATAATTATGTAATGTATTAAAAAGAGTGCATATGTAAAGTAATAAATATTTAAAACGGTAATTTTAATGGTAATGGTAATTATTTTAGAGGAAGAGTGTATATGTGGTATTGAGTGTGGTGTTTGTGAGTGCGTGTGTGTGTGTGTGTGTGTGTGTTTAAGGTGGAATGCTAGTGCTATGCCTCCGTTTGATTATTGAGGAGAACAATAGAGCTCTTGTGGTCGCTCTCGCGCTCCACTCTGCTCGGTTCTGCTCCGTCGAGTCACAGGGCTTTCCGTGTTCCTGACTTACACTCATCCGAAACTGCCTATCTCTCTCTCGCTGTCTCATTACCCCATCTCTACCCCAGCCTCTATCCCTTCCTCCTTGCGTCCTATCTGCCCTTATTTGCGTCTCCATGCCTTCCTCCTTTCACTCAAGGCCCATTCCTGCCTCATGCCTCGTGCTCGTATGTCCTGATAAGCCCAGGGACGTCGCTTTCCTAATGGAGTGTCTCTTAATCACCTCATAGCAGCAAAGAAAGTATCTTTTACGTGGCCGAAAAAATGTCATGCATTATGCATTACGATCTTGTCTGATTGAAATATATACAGTAACAAAAAAAAGTCTGCGCTTCAGTTTTAGGTCATCAGCTACCAACAGGTGGTACAAAACAATCAGTAGTCAGTATTCAAGGAATCTGAAATCGAACTTCTGTTTTAATGTAGAAAGTAAAAAAAATAAAAAAATACATATAATTGGCTCATAGGCCCTGAGTTTGTTATCCTACATTTCTCAATTTTTTATAAATATTATTTTACTACACAATTATAATCACTCAAATTTAATTTATTTTTTAATGCAATAGTTTTTCAGGCCCAAAAGCCTCAATTAAATTAAAATAAAAACTCATTGATTTTTTTTAATTATTATTATTAATTGAATTGGGATTTTTTTTTTTTTTTTTTTATTTTGTGTTGAAGTCTGTCCCAAGAAAAATAACAGCGCCTCTGTGTAATGTGCAAAAATGTTGACCTTACCACAGTGAGAAAGTTTTAGCTTTACTCCAACTGTTACAAATCACTGACACGGGAGACGTCTTACACAAAACTTCAACAGTTCGTTTTTCTTCGTATAACAGCAGGACATTTTTTTATTACAGGGGTTTAAATTATGTGGCACATTAAATGATTAAGAAGGGACTGTTATTAGTGAAATTATACTGCATTCGAATGAGATGCTCATATAAAGCTGTGAGTTGAATTGCAGCCAGAACTATTGTCCGAGTCACTGCTAAACTATCGACAGCTTTTGAGAGAACTTTTTTGAGCAACAGAGCTGCTCTTCTGTTGCATATATGATTTATCATGTCTGCATGTACACCTTATGTAGTGAGCATATACCTGTATTTTTTCTGTTATAGGAACACATTGCTATATGCTACACGCATGCTCACAGTGCTTTACAGACCTTCACAACCTCGTGCACGCATCAAGACATCACGACACATATGGACTAGCACACATAAGCACAAGTACTCTCTTCTCTTCAAATAAACACGCTCCCTCTTTCTCTCACACACACACTCAATGAATGCCATGCAGCATGAATGGCCTGCTTTTTTAGCTGGCAGCATTTGCCGATCAGGCCGCGGAGAGGATGTGTTTCTCTTTCATTAACGCGATGAGCTCAGCACTGTGTCCAAGAGCACACAATAACCTCCAGAGTTTGACCTCTGCACACACCCATGTCTGCCTCTCTCTACTCTAACTCCAACTATACATCGACCACTCATCATCTCTCCATTTCTCTGTAGTGTACAGTCATTTTTGCCCTAATGCGAGCCCAAGTTTCAACTCCTCACAATAAACAGAGACAGAAGTAGTCCCTTGTTTTATTTTTTTTCCTCCTCCTTTCACACACTTTCTGTCAAAGAAGACAAATAATTACCAAACACTAATTATGCACTGCTTGCAATGGGTTAGAGTTGGTAGAACATAGTTAACTATACTATAGAAAGATGCACTGTGTACTGTTGGAAAATAAATAATGCTGCCACATCAGAGACAAGGACTTAGGTACACTTTTACTGGGAGGGTACAGAAGCTTAAAAAAAATCAAGATTTTCCATTTTAGTGGTTTCTCATGTTCATCCAAAGGACTCTTAAGATGCAATTCGTTTGAAGGAGCTTGCTTCACTGACATTCATTGCTATTCTTTAATCTTTAAAAGATCATGATTGTTGGCAAAGTGCTGTATTAAAAGTGAAATAAAACTTTCAGCTGGTAACAGTGGCTCTTGATTATTATTCTATAAGTACCCACACAGTCATGTTCTCTTCCTGACATAATGCACTGCTCAATTCAGATGTTAGGAGAATCGCTGGATTACATGTGGAAAAAATCTTACAGGATAAAATCTGATTAGGGGGTGGGGTTTTTTACACAACTATATTGTATTTCTTTCTGGAAAATTTACTTCTACACTTTTACTTCCAAAGCACCTACATTGTAAAAGCTGTAATGTCAACATTTATTTTTTTCTCCTCAAAATTATTACCTGTCTTTGAGCTTCCAGAAATACTTTTTATTGCACTCGGGTTTGTTTTAGAGAAATGCAGGTTAAGACAATTGCTTAAAAGGTGTTATGTGCTTAAATGATTTAAAATGATACTATGTATATTCAATTAGTTTGCAAAGTAGAGCTTTAATTAAATGATATAATGGTAAATAAACATTGTTTATTCAATTACAGGAAGATTCACTTTCACAAAAATGCTTCGAAATGTAAAAATCCTGAGTTTACGGATTAAAAGGGGGAAAAAAAAGATTTACGAGGCCTCTTTTGGAGACGGAAGCATTTATTTCAAATCTGTGTAATGAATGTAGCTCTGATCACCCTCTTTTCTCCAACATGACGCCTGAGGCTTACGCCTTTTCCTCCTCTTAATGCCACATGCAGCATCGAGGCAGAAGGAGGCAACAAAAGGCCTGTGAGTCACTTCGTGTCAGCCCTCCTCTCCACTCTGTTTTTCCTCTCCCTCCTTTCCTACAAACACATTATTAATTGGATTTAGATATTTGGAAAATGATCTATTTAATGGGATTACTACTGGTATAATGATCTTATTTGCAAGGGAATGCATCCAGGCTTTTGGGGGCAGGCTTGTACTCTTCACTCCTTGTGTTACTTTGTGTCCCGGCCAGAGAGAGAGAAATAGTTCCGGGGGTTTGTTGTGAAAGACAATCGCAGGCTTAAAACAAATACACATCCGAATGTACATCCGAGGAGATATTACAGTAACAAAGACAGAAATATCCCTCATGGACACGAATAAATTAAATTGAGTAGCACATTAAAGGTTTCACAGCCCATGTATTGTTTTTTCTTTTTGATTCTTGAAAGGTTAGCATCTTGACATGATGCCCATAACAACAACAAAAAAGTCTTCAAATTCATGTGACACACTTAACTAAGCACTTGGACAGTTTCTGCTTAAAAATTCCTCTAATTTATCTCCTTACTTGTATCCAAAATTCAGTCAGTGTACACTAATTCCTTTGGAGTGCACAGCACATTTACTGACATTAACATCTGAATGTGTTTTTTATTTATTTTTTATTTTATATAAATGCGTTTTAAAACACGCTCGATTTGGTACATATGAATGATAGTCCAATGTGATTATGCTAATGGGTCGTAATTTGCATAAAACCACAGGATATTTTTTAAACCCGATTAAAATGACTGAATATTTATGGATTTGTTTCATTTTAATGTGTTAGATTTTAATAAACAAATACGTATGGATTGCTCAGAGGATTTTCCAGTCTGAGCAATAAATGTAATCATTTAATATTCAGAAATTGCTGCACATTTAAATCTTTCTGTTTGTCATGTGTGTGTGTGTGTGTGTGTGTGTGTGTGTGTGTGTGTGTGTGTGTGTGTGTGTGCGTGTGTGTGTGTGTGGGTAATCCTCAGGTCTAGTCTCAAGGTGCATGTGTGTACCCATCCATAAAGGGCAGCCTCACAGGCCTCCATTCACCACATTAATCTGAACACAAGTGTTTTTTTGTGTCACTCCACTCCGATTTTCATCGCCATCAATTTGGTACACAGATTGAATGCGATTCTTGCTATCGAATTCTACACTCGCACGCATACACAGGCGTACACACGTGCCTCGACTCCTCTGACCCATTCCATCTCCTGCTGTGGATTTAAACTGGGTCACAGAATGACTGTAATGTTCTGCTTGTACAGCTTCACTCCAGCCCCTGCGCATTCATATATATATATATAATATACGCAGTCACACACACAATCGTATGTATGGACAGAGAGATTAAACCTGACGTGTTTACATGCAAAATGAAGAGTAAACAAACCTGCGGATGCATTTACAGCTTTCCGTGTGCACACTCCTATAGGTTTATGTGCGACGCATGCATGCATATATTTTGACACCACATAAACACTATAGCGCATTCACAGTCTAGATATGAACACGAGAGAAACAAGCGGCAAATACAAATAAATATACAAATTTCATGGAAGGTTACATATATAGAGAGAGTTTTTTGTGAATGTTTTTTATATAGATAAACTACTAGGTTACATAAAAAAAAATAGATCTTTAATTCCACATCTCATACAGAATATTTATTTGCAAAAATCCTGTTTTTGATATCTCATCATTGTGTCTCAAAACAATGGAAACAAATGCGGAAAAATAGATTGCGCATCTCCCAATGCAGAAACAGATATCCTGATTGATGTATTCTTCTATATTCCTATTATCAGCTCTATTGTATTAGTCCTATTCTCATTGTTTACTTCTGCTGAAACACAACCGCACACTATAGACAAAGGAGAATGTGTGGATAATGCACATAAACGCTTGTGATTCCAGTATGGTTCATCCATTATACATATACATTCCCTCAAATTAAAGCTGACATTTACAGCAGACACTCTACCCTTTAACCTTATCAGCATTTCAGTTCTAACTCAATGTGTTGGAGTACAGAGCCGAAATCGGTGTCGTCGTCCAATTATTTATGAACCCGTGTGTATATGGTTTCTTCCATGCTCTTTGTGACTGAGCCTTAAGATAATACGAGCATTGTTTCAGCCGCATTGTGACTTTAATTTGACTTTAATCACACCCTCTCAAACACTTAGCAACTCTCCAATGTCCATCCAGCCCTGCCCTTTCCTCAAAGGTAATCAAGTCTGGTGAATTAAAGAAGAGAGCGAAGCATTCAGTGCATTTAAACGACAGCATGAATTATTTAAACGTTTCCTTCAGCAGCTTTTAAAGGTGCATTGGAGAATTAACAGGATCATATTTAAAGTAAATGACATTCTGGAGTTCTGACATTATGCCAATCAACCAGCTCGACAGCTCAAATGGCTAGTTAAACCACCTAATTTGACTTGATCCTCTCCTAGCAATGCTGTAAAGTCATTGCAACATTTCTTGTGGTGTTTTTCTCAGCCTTGTGCATATAATAATAAAAAATTAAATAAAAGGTATTAGCGTATTATCCTATGACTGAGTGGCAGAGCAGTGGCTTTTGTACACCTGGAAACATTATAGTATGTAGTAAATATCAGCTATATTAGAAATGACATAATCTGGACAATTGAGTGTCATTTCAAAGAAACCGAACTAAATTTGACTGACAGATAATCGAGAAAAGGTTTCAAGACGTTTCATTTACACTTTAAAGTCTATTATAGATGAGTGCAAAACGTGTGAGACAAATGAAGGCTGAGTTTCATGGAAGTTTCTTCATCACATATGACAAAAGTAGTCAAATAAACAAAAGCGGAGTAGTGTTATGGTTTGTTCAGACCAGAACTACATTATTGCACCTAAAACTGCTGCTTTCAATCAGTCAACACCCTTGTTGATAAATCAACAACATTGTGTTGCAAGATATTCAAATAAAATGCAGTTTAAAGAGTTCAAACTTCCTTTTTTAATAATGATCTAAAGATTCTGTAGCATCTAGAAGTCCACTCTTTGCCTTTAGAACCGCATCTGACCCTGAATTACAGGATGCATGCAGTGCAGTATGTTGTCTTAGTCTTGTCTATGTCAGTTAGTTTGTTTTTGTATTAATCCTTTGCTATCTTGCACACACAAGTAAATACAGGTTGCAAGAGCACACATGAAAAAACAGCTAAGAGAAACCTGTTCCTTTGCTTTTCTTTTTTCTTTTTTTGTCTGTAGTTTTCATCTTGGTGCATTGAGAATCAACGAACAATACAGAACTGTGATTCCCTAATAGTTTTCCAGTAAAGACATAAATTCACTGAAATATACTCATGTTTCGCCTTTTTTCTTTTCCAAACACAACTTAATTGAGTGATGTTGATCCGTTTTCATTCCTTGGCAGGTCCTGCAATGTTTTCTACCTGTATCACGAGGGGATTGAACCTCTGCACTACTGAATGACACAAGCAGCGCTTTCACATGTATTCTTCTGTGAAGTCCCAGCACACACCGAGTAGATCCTAAAACGGCAGCAGACGAGCGTCTCGCAGCAGGTTTGGATGTTGTTCACTTCAACCGTCTTGTATTTCATATTAATCGTCCATCTGACATGTAGAATCCAGTTAAAGCTCTCCACAGGCCGCCTGTATAGAAACGCATGCAGCGATTAAGGCCGCTCAGGGGTGTATGACAAACCACAGCTCTTTCTCGCTCTCTATTATTAATATAGCTGTAGATGGAGCATGCACTGCAGCAGTAAGAGACCTCAGATGTCAGGATTAATGGGTGAAAAGGGTTTTGAGGGGAGTGTGTGTGCTCTGTGATGGCAAGTTTTTTTTTTTTTTTTTTTTTTTTTTTTAAATCACATCTGGGATGAATAACACACTTACACTGACCGTTTTCTCCCATCTGCTACATCTGCAGACGTTGCTTTTTTATAATGAATTCTGAAACGATTTTATAATGATTTTTGAACAGACCTGCTGGGAGGAGTGAATGCTTTCAGCTTGTCCGGAAAAGAATCTCACTAACACTTCAAACAAGATGTGTTTCTCAAATACACTGCCCCTACTGGTGAGAGGAAGAGCTGCAAGCACTTAAAGAACCCAAAATAAAAGAAACAGTATTTGCTTTTTTTCGGTTTACCCCACCTAATGATGCTTTGTTGTTTTGTGTACCAGGCTTCATATTTCATTCTTTTCCCTGTAGATAGTGTTCCTGCGGTTATGTAAACGGTTTGATGTTTTAAACTGAAATGACAGCGTATGCTAAGAATCCGAACCTGGCAGTGTATTGACTTTCTCAGTGACAGAATTAGAATTTGACCCTGGTTTGGCCATCGGGACAACCCGTTTTACATTGTTATTGTATTAGTTTCATTCTTTTCAATGATAAATCTTCGTTCTCGGCAGAATATATTTCACAAAAAACGCCACTCCTGAAAACGCCACCATCCATGTTAAACAGCCTTGTGTTCCTGCAATATAATATTCTAATAGACACTGGGGGTGCTGGGAATGTAAAAAATAACTTAAGCAATGTGGAACTTTTTAAAACAAAATTGCAAACCTCAGAAAGGAAAAATAGGGCTGGTGTTTTAGACTTGACATCAAAAGCATCGTCCTCATGGCAAATTGCTCTGAATCTAACCAAATGCAGCTGTGAGCATCTCTTCTGCTTTATCACAACTTGCAATTTATGACTTCCTAACCAATTGTTCAACAGGTGCCTGTCTGTGTAAACCCAAAGCGAGCATTCAGCATCGGCGAGCACATTAAATGGCATCGCTGCTGCGCTGCACCGCCATCTCCCCCTCTTTTCTTTCTTCCTTCTTTCGCCATAGTTACAATTTTGATGCCGATTTATGAAGTGTCCCGCCGTGAGGTCAGCGGCCTATCTGAGATTTATGAAACAGCCACTGAGAAGGAGTGCAGCAACCCAATCTATCAGCCTTTATTATTGTTGTGACTCTGCAGTTATAACCTTCCTTAAATGCATAACTATCAGTCAACTGAGCAGTGTTTTTTTTTAAGTCAAGAGGCAGGCTATGCACAATCTGCACAGGCGGCATATTTCAGTGTATCTGTGCTGCCTCGCTCAAATGTCTCCTCTTTCCATTTTGAGGCATTGTTGCCAAAGCAACTGAATTTTCACTCTAATTGCTGTAGTTCATCATGGTTTTTTTAGGACTCCTTTAGTGTGTGTAGAATGGAGTATGATTTTTAACATTCAGGAATACATGCAGGTGGGACAGCTTGTGTTTCTCTACAAGCGAAGCTTTTCATAATACATAATAACACGCTTTAAAGCAGCATCGTACACACAGAGCATGCATGCATTTTTACATAAGTGAGAATGCCTCTTGGCATAGCGATCCTCATCAAGCTGATTTTAAATAATGTGATTGCTCATGCAATCTTTTTGATTTACTTGCATATAAATGCTTTTTTGTACAAAAGGATGCCACTTTAAACCAAGATCTCGTGGGCAATCTCACAAGCAAGAATGCCTTTTGGCCAAACAGAGTCATGATCAAGCTGATTTAAATGTACAATCGCTCTTTTTGTAGGAAAGGCTCTGGGTTTGTCAGTGGGCTTCTTCCTGCCCTGCCAGTTTGCAGACTGTTTCTGCCCCAGATTGATGAATAAAGTCATATTCTTGGTTGCGTGGGACGTTCCGCTTGGCATCTGGTGCCGACACGTGGATTAAGCGGAGGCCGTGGCATCGTTGAATAGCAACTCATCGCCATGGCGACAAGTGTCGCTCAGCATCAGGACCACGTTCCAAACATTTGACATTCAAGCTCTCAGAAGGACGTGCGACAAACACGGTGACAAACAGCAGCTTGTTTCCACCTCTCCCTTGCATAGGTTAAATTTTTTTTCTGAAGTAAATTTGGCATGTCTAAAAACTAGGATAATGATGATAAATGTGACAGCCTGAAAAACTAATTACAATTGTCTCACTGCATTCTCCAACGCACGCCTGTATGAAAAACTCATTTAAATCTTCCACAAGTCCAAAAGACAGTCTTGCTCTAAAGCCATTTGGCACACTCACTCACCCAGTTTACATTTCCAGAGGATTAGCAGAAGAGCTTGAAATAATCATGCCAGATGTCTCCTTACACCCAGAAAAAGAGCCTGCCCATTGGGCATTTACGTTTTTATTGTATTTTTTTGTTTTGTGGGTTTTTTTTTTTTGTTGTCTTTTTTTTCTATCACTCTTAAGTGCAAACACTTTAGCACCCTCTGACTGCTTGGCCTCATGTCATGATGTCATGTAAGCAAATTAAACCCCTCTCATGTTTAAGTTTTATGACATCAGTATATTTAATCATCACTCCTGTTTATTTTAGGGGGGGTTTAAATAGTAGTCGCCTAGCCGAGTAGCAGAACAGACTTTTGTCTTGGGGAATGTTTCCAAATAAACCTAATCGAGCACTTAAAAGACCTGTTAGTAATGCGCTTGCAACTCTAAGGGTCTCTATAGACTCATTTTGATCAATATAGAAAATGTTACCTAGCAACTTCTCAGCATGTTTTTGTTTTATGGTTTTTCTTTGGACCTGAAAGATATAGAAATTGCAGGTGGACAAAGAAACATGCACAATTCAGTTTCATGTTGCTGCTTTAATCAGTATGGAACGGTGGTGCAGTGAGCAGCATTGCTATGTCACAGCATAGGGGTTATTTATTTGATGCAGAGGTAAAGCTGTAAACTAAGGGTCAATGACAAAGTCTTCAAGACAGACACATTTTTTTTTTCCAAGAATAAAGATCCTGTTGACTGAATCGTTGTTTATTGTATTTAAATCAACAATAAAGTGTTTGACAGTTGTCACACAATGTTGAATGTAGCTAAAATCGGATAAAAAGTATTGCACTCTAAACATCGGACTGCATCATACCATTTCGTCATTAATTCCTTCCCTAGTTTATCTTAAAGAGGATACACTAATGTTAACATCATGTTAGTGCACTAAAGGAAGTAAAACCATTTTAAGTCATTTTATAATGTGGCAAAATAACAGAACCGAGTTGTAAGTGACAGGTTCCTGCAGTGTGGGACAAATTCGGACAAGGAACTTGTCTAGATCTTCATCTGGAGACTTCCAGACCCATTTTATAGTAGTGTAAATGCGTCTAAAAAGTGGTATTGCGGATACAATAGTTACGTACCACAGAACACCACCGTGCATTAGCAATTGCAATAAAAATGCGAGAAATATCTAAATAAAATGAATGACTCCTCACTTGACCTCTGAAATGCAACCACAAGCCTTTTCTTTTAGTAAATAGAGACATGTGTTTTATCGCTGGACGTGAGTGCTACAATGTTTGTGGGATGGGTGTTTTTTTTTTTTCTCCGCTTTAATGAGTGCGGCAGGAATGCTCTGTCTCCCACATGTCTCAGAGGAAGAGGGAGGGCGGCCATCTTATTGCTGCCACATGTGCAGCGTGCTCTCTCTCTCTTTCTCTTTCTTTCTCTCTCTCTCTCTCTCTCTCTCTCTCTCTCTCTCTCTCTCTCTCTCTCTCTCTCTCTCTAATGCTTTCTCCCTCTCCTGCAGGCCGGTGTGGTCAGCCAGTTCAAAGCAACCCGTCTCATTTGTTATACACTTTTACGTAACAACGTGCTGATTCCTCCCTACGCCTGCAAGGCAACAAAAAAAAAGGGCAACAAAAGAATGCCTTCCTGTTGTTTCTCTTTCTTCTTGAATGTCAAATTAGGCTTGTAAACGTGTGGCTTTAATTTCTAGCTTGTCTGTTGAAGTGATTAGCATGTATTAGCATGTAGCATGATGTAGTGTTTGCCTGGCAACTAATTCTCATTCCCTTATTTTATTTTATTTATTTATTTATTTTTAAGAATAGTTTTAAAATGAGCTAACAGATTTTCGCCACTTTTAGATATGGGCACTATGTTTGCAATTTGAATAGTGAGTTGAGGAACTGTAAGGAGGGCAGTGTAGCACATATGGCAACAATCTGCCTTGCTAATCCAGATATTAGACAAGTTTAGGTTCAGGCTTCTGCAATCCAGCACACTCCATCAAGGGCACTACATACCATCCTTCACCGGGAAAACACAGTCACCAGTCAAATAGACAGCAGCGGTTAGCTTGAGATTGAGTAACCGCTATTGTCGGTGCTCTCCGAGAGGGTCACCAGGGGGGCGGGTGAAAGTGCGATCCCTTTCACACAAGTGAATTATTATCATTCTTGAGAGATGTTATTCTTCACCTGGCTGAATAGATGTGCAAGATTAGGGAGTCGATATTGTCAGCAAATGTTTTTTAGAGTGCTAATCAACCAGACCCATAGGGCATTTATCCCCTCCTACCTCCATCCACCCGTGTGTATAAATATAGCATAAATATAAATTTGGACATGCCAGTAAAGATGGAAGTCTAACTAGAATTATTGATCTTTGTAGTAATTCACTTGGCTCACCTACTTTCCACTGCTCTTTTTTTCTTTCCTAAACTCAGCAGAGATGTTGTTCTTTGTCTCGTTCTCTTCATGTATCCATTGTTCACCTAGATGAGCCAGCTCTAGTAGTCCGAGTACATTTCATAATTTAACAAAGAATTTGGCATTATATGAATATGTGGAATTTTGGGGTGGTCCTTTTACTCCTTTTTTTATGTCATGCTGTATCACACCATTCTGCTGTTGTTTTATTTTAGATTTTATTAATGGGTTGAAATTGAACTAATAATTTATAATAAGAAGAAGAAATCGGGCTGCAGCTATCAATTGTTTTATTTATCGAATATTTTGCTTTTTTTTATTTTAAGAAGCAGTACTAAATATACAATAGCATATAAGACGGGTCTCTTAAAATGAACCACAAATTGTTTCCTTTTTAGAAAAATGACCAGTTTTATTGCTGAAATTGCATGAAAGATTATCTGTGAAAGCTAAACCCATTTAGTGCATTTGAATGCCAAATTACATCAAAATGCAAATATAAAAATCAATTTCTAAAAATCTGATAAAGGTAAACGCACTGTATGGTGTTTTCTATATGGTTTGGTTTGAAATGGTACAAATTTTGGAAACTTTCTGTCGTTTTCTTTGACCTTTCTTTTTCGTATTCGAATTACTCAAGTCACTCGAGGAAACGTTTCGGCCCTAATACGAACTACTGATGAATCTAATGCAGACTTTACATCATTGGCTCTGGTCAGGAAACATTTTTGGCCAAAAAACTAATTCCAACCATTATTTCAGCCATGTTCTATAAGATCCTTGCCTGTTTGCTCTCTTCTTCATTTGGGGTGTCTTTATCTGCGTGGTGCAAAGCCCTCTGGGAGTCGTCAGTGCCTCTAAATTGGCCCATCCCCAGGGGGCTGCATGTGCTGGCTAGCCAGGCCATTTGCAATAATCTCCTTTTTACCGTTTAGAGACTAATTTGGTAACATTACACCTGCCTCTGTGAGCCACCGCTTTGGCAATGCTGAGGCCTTCTGTGGCTTCCTTCCCCTTGATTTATTTATTTATTATTATTAATATTGTTTTAAGCCTAAAGCCCAGATCTGCTTTGTGTCATGTAGGATGTGCTGAGGTCTTGGATCAATAGAATCAAAGCCATGAGCTCCAATCAGCATTAGAAGCAGATGAGGAAGACCTCAATTTGCGCGTTTCCCCCTCTTTTCCCCGACCCTCGTACCCTCCCGTCCCAGAATCCTCTCTGCGTGTGACTTGGACGACATCCACCGCTATCAGACGCAACATTGTGCGTGAGCTTTGCATACGAAATATCTTTGTCCTCCAGCCTCAGTGTTTGCTTACCGACCGTCTCTTCGCACTTTTTCTTTATCTCGCCGTCCGGCTCCTATTTATTATCGGATCAAACTTCTCCCCGGACGTCACTTTGTGCTAAAATGCAGATGGATTGGGTTTTAAAAAATAAAAAATAAAAAGCTAGCATTCCCCTTGTCCCATCTACCATAAAAGTAGCTGCGGTGAAAGCTAACACCACCCTGGCTGTCTTTGTTTAGCAGAAATATTGGGTTTCATACCACAACTTTAAAGAGCCAGACAGTGAATCAAGTTAACTAGAGCTGCTTAGATGGAGATGCACGAGACAGACATCCATAAGACATTCATAATAACACATATGCCGCCTCAGCCTTTGTTCTGCTTAATTTATGCTAACCCTAATGTCCTTGCAAGGCAGACAAAGGACAGAATGCCGGACATGCAAAAAAAAAAAAAAAAAAAAAAATTAAAGTAATACAAAGGGAATGAAAATAGAGTAGAGTAGTATACTTTACTGGACAGAAAAACAGCAACCTCACCACACTGGTCTCAACCCAAAACCCACAGTCCACTCTGCAAAACCCATCGAACCGAAGCATGTCGATATTTCGGCCTTCCTTTATGCAGCATGATGTTGATTAAAAGTGTAAGGGTTGGGGTTAAGGAAAGGGTGAGGATTAGTATTATGGGCTGTGACTGGGGTTACCATAACAGCCTGGTAGAAGAACTAGTAATAACAACAGTAGTAATAATAATCACTGACTAATTGACAGAACTCTGTGTGCTTCCTTGCCCGAGCGTAGATGTTTTGACAACGGCCCGGTATTCCCTTGAAGTTTATGGACTTAAATCAAGTATAATGAGGGATACTTATATGCCATGTTTTTTAAGGATGAGATACTGGAAGCGAGAAAACCTTTTTTTTTTTTTTCGATAATAAATTCCAAAAAAAATAAATAAATAGACTCTGTTTCAAATAATGAGAGAGAGAGAGAAAAAGAGAGAGAGAGAGAGAGAGAGAGAGAGAGAGAGAATCATTCAATTAAACATCACCTCTGCCTTTTTCAATGTCATTGTCTTTTTCATTGGTCAGCAGCAATAATATACAAGTGATTTGCACTAATAATACAATCATTAACTAATTTGGTGGTCACATGACCGTGTCTTGTTTTTGAGCTTTCAAACGATTAAACCGCATACATTATAAATCTCCTATTGTAGATAGTTTGATTATTAATGACATATACACCTTTACTGGCTTATTTTAAGGCATCAGAATTTTAACTTAATTATCCGGTTATGTGCATGTGTGTAAATATAGAAAAAACAAATCTCTTAAAACATTTTGCATCATGTTCTGTTTCGAAACGAATCTGATTGATGTTTAAAGGGATTTATGTGTGGTAATCAATGTGGTAATCAAAATGTTAATGTCATATATTGTATTATAGTACAAATGTCTAATGCATATTATAGGCAGTACTTTAAGACAAATTGACTTGTCAGAATGGTGCAATTAAGGTTTTCCAATTAAACCAATAATGCAAAACACAAAATATTATTCATTGTTTTTGGGTTTTTTTTACCAAAAAAACTGCTGTTTTATAACGGTAGATTATTTGAGAACTTGTAGTGAACCATATCTGAGTCAAATTGGTCGACCTTTGATGACCTTTTATTATCTTAATAATTTCAAAGTAAAATGGAGTGAAAATAGAAAAACTTTTTTCTTTATTTTTTAATAATGCACTATGCTGTTTCAAAAGGAATTTCAGCGTTTGTCATGTGACCACTATGGTTTCTTGCTCAGTGCATTTAAATTTTTAAATCGTATCTCCAGCTTTGTGCAGATCGACATATAATTTAGACCTGAATAGTCATTTTGAAAACATTACAGCCTGGTGATACGACAGCATTGGTGCTCTCTCAACACGTTTTAGAGTGTGCGAGGCGCAGGCTTCGACTCCCTCGTGCCATTTCGAGAGCACTCCTGTCACGCTGGAGGAAAATCCCGTTTGATGTCTGGCCCCTGTCTTTCACACTCCTGCTAAAGCTGCAGGTTTAGCGCGTCTTCCCGTGCAAAGCCCATGTCCTCGGTTTTTGTGGCTCCCTCTCTCGCGGCTCCTTCCTATTGTGTGTCGTCCTGTCACCGTGCCCACATTACACTGTGTGAAAAATAGGCCCATAGCCTTGGGGCATCATGGGAGTTGTAGTTAGAGAGGAATGGATGTGCTGATTCTTGGGTTTGCAGAGAGCTTTGCTGCTGCTCTTCTTTTGTTTTTGTGTTAATTTCTTTTAAAAACATTTTCAAAACGAGTCCTAAATAGCAATGTTTTTTTAATGCGTGCAATTAATAATCTTTATTAGAATGGCTGCTGAGATAGATCCTCAGTCTGTAGGTTTTTTTTGTCTCTTTTGTGGGCATTTCTGATCCTGGCTTCTTTCTCTCCTCCGCCTTTTGTTAACCTCGCACGCCCATATGCATGCTCCTTATCTTATCTACGTGAATATCGCAAACATTTTCAGCCAAGCAAATATTTAAACAGGCCAGACACAAAAAAAAAAACGAGAGAGAGAGGGAGATTTAGGGGAAATGGGGGGAAAATGGGGGTGGCCTCGATTTTGTGACGCTATTTTCATATTGAACGTGCCACATGATCCCACCATAAAGAGAGTTCCTGAACCTGCTCTCTTAAACTGTAGCAGGCATATATTACCAGGCTTAGAGCTTGGCAAGCGCTCGCATTTCCCAAAATAGATTTTTTTTTTTCTTCTCAACAATGCCACACGAGGATGCATTAAATAAATCTGCGCCCGGCTAATCCAGAGAGCAGCTCATGTGTTAAAGAGCGAGAAAGAGAGAGAGAAAGATATGCGGGACAGACGCGTTTCAACACATCTTTAAGAAGGAGGGGTAAAAAATACTGTTAATGTGACAGAAACGTGAAAAAGCGAGAGAAAAATAATCTCATCTGCATATCGATAGTTCTCATGTTTTCTTTTAGTTGCTGTTTTCCTGCAGTCTAAACCTAGGCCTGAGCTAAGGGGCCGTTTAAAACACATTGTAGATAAGTGTTAATCCACTTCTCTAAATCTCCATAAATAGCACACTGAGGTTGATCCCTTTCTCTTTCTTTTTCTCACCATTGAGAGAAAATTACAGTAGATGAATTAGCTCTTTTTCTTTCTTTCTTTTTTTTTTTTTTTTCCGCGCCATGCACGTTTCGTAATGAAAGCTTGGCTCCTGGGCTTTCCTCAACAAAGCCTAACAATTTTTCCACTTCTCACCAAAAGAAGGACCTGTTCCACTTTTAATTAATAGTTCTTCATTAAGAGCCGACGGCGTGCTTTGAAATAGATTCGTGAACCAGAGAAAAACAACAACATTTTCTTTGAGGTGGCAGCGAGTAATTTAATCATTCAGGGTTCAAAAGATCCTGTTTCTGATGTGATAAATTCTTCTGAGATGGCTACAAGTGTACTGCTTTGTATATCATATTGCATATTGCTAACCGAATTGGCTATGAGCCGTTTTCCCCTTCATTTTTGAGATTTTTTTGCCTTTGCCTAGGTGCCATTATTGTGGATGGAAATAAACGCGCCTGCTCAGGTCGGGGTGCAGCAACGCAGCATGATTTTGTGGTCATCACACAGCATTTACCGTAATTATAATCTAACGTGATGTGCTTTAATACTTAATTGGTAAATGTATGTGAAACAGATTATTTCTTGCCATCACTTACATTATAGCAGCTATAAACATCCATTTAATCTCTTTAACTGAAAATGAGCCAATTCATCATAACAAGGATATAAATTTTAAAGCCTTATTATCTGACATGATAGTGCACTCATTTTAATACATTATGAACCTGTTAATTGAACTGTAGCTGAAACTATTGTCAGAGCTGCTGAGCACTTTCTGACCAATCAGAATTGCAAGTTCGGTGCAATAGTGGCTTTGATAAATGAAGTGGTTAATACTCTGACGTTGTGTAGCGTATGCTTCTAGTGTAGCGGTGTGCAACAAAAGTGCATATTAGCGCTTTTACAGCCACCATATGCATCTCTAAACCTGTACAGGGCCACTGACATAAATGAATAAATAAATAAAAAGCTCTTGAAGTGAGTAACAAAGGAGGAGGCGACGCTAGCACCCACTTCAAGCTGATGTTTGTTTAGGGCTCGGATGTCCACACTCGGCTAACGATTAGCATACATCTGCCTCAGACGGCACACTGGACTGCATTATGTACACTGCTGTCGAGTCCTCTCACAGACACCACTGCGCAAACAGGCACGTCTGGAGGAGTGGATGTTAGCTTGCCTCTTCTAGTGACCTTAAACAGCAGGAAAGAGTGCAGCAGGTCAATAAATGAATTAGTCAGTGCTTAAGTATAGGCTTGGCTTCAATGCGACACAGGTCTGAACGGATAGCATTAGCATTAACCAATTAGCAATGATAAACCGTTCATTAAAAAACCTTTATATAAAAAAAAAAAAATGTAGTCTAAAATTAGAATGTTCTTAAAAGAGGGTTATTTGGGTAAAAAAAAAAAAAAAAAGTTCACTGCTGTTATATTATTTAATCGTCCTTCATGATCTATCTCTGATTTCCTTTATTTATAAAAACAAACTTTGTTTTCCTCCCCCGTGACGTTAAAAGCTGTGACGTTGTACAGCTTGGAGTGGTTTGGTTGCGCTGTATTTGGCGCTGTCAGAACAAATCGACGCTGACACTGAACAGAGGCCGAGCAGGAGCAGGCGCGGAAGTCCCACTTTAGAGACGTGGCTGATTTCGCAGAGATTAGCGTAAATCACATGGCACTTAAGCTTATTACCCCGGTGGCCAATAACACTTTGACACCTTCATGTTACTTTTACGATGTTGGTGATCACTTGTGTTTATTATGATTTTATTTGTATTTTTTTTAAGCTGACAGCATTGAAAGATTCAAGACGTAACGCATTTCCAATTTCCTGAACTAGAAGTTAGTTTCTATTTAAACATGGATTTTTGTTTTTCCCTTAGAACAGGAAGGCATTAGTTTAGAGACAGTCCCATCTCCTTGGTGACAAGCCAGTTACTTGTAGTAGGCAAGAAGTGAATATTCAATTTTTCAGAAATCATGATGTATTATGTTTGTAAAATTGTCTTCTAAACTGTGGAACTACTGAAAAGTGCATCTAAATAAATCCTGAGGAAAAAATTCATAGTAGATCTTTTAATGTTTCAGTAAAAATTTATAAATGTGGACATGTGGAACCAAGACTCACAGCTGTTTTACACCTAATCTCCTGAATGGTAGCTAGCATTAAAACAAACAAGCTAAATGCTAATCATTGAACGTAATCCTCATAAAAGTTTTTAGGAATTTGGATTGACCCCTTGATGCTGCCTGGTGCGACTTTTAATGATTGAAAAAAGGAGGTGAAAAAGGTGTTGTTGTTTTTTTAAGGTCACATGAAAGTCTCATGTTGTGCCAATCGAGCACTATATGTAATCAAGTATGGAAAATAAATAATTCCCACCGAATTAATGCATGGAAACACGAAGGAGTGGAAATAAATGTGTACCGTTTTACTTTACATGTTAAAAAAAGTTTTCTAGTTGTTGCTTGGGATTCCTTATGCTCTTGTGCCTTTTCCTGTAAGACGTGTTCTCTCATTTGTATGCTCCCTTTTTCATCACCTCTCTGATGATCTTCACTGTTTAGTTTCAACACCGTTTTGAAACACAGCCGTCACACATGTCCGCTATTTAGAGAAGGACAGAAGCATTCATATGTTCTCATTAGTCTGTTGACATTATGCTAACCACACACTTCCTCTTGATTCCTTTTCTTTCTTTTCTTTGTCTTTCAGAAAAATTCTCTCTCACCCTCTCTTTCCTGCTCTCTTTCTTTCTTACTCACTCACTCACTCACACTCTCTTTCCCCATGTGACATAAAAGCATAGGAGACTGCAGGAGGCGCAAGAGAGGGAGCCGAGACGGTGGCATTTAAGTAAATAATTTGTATGATAATTCATTACAGCACCCTCTTTTTGCACTTTAATTGCCCCAAATTATAGACATTTCACAGTATTTAGTTTTAAAAAAAAAGAAAGAAAGAAAGCTAAGACCATCCTAATGAAAAGAAGAGGCCTGCCTATCGGACTTCAGAGGTTCGCTCTAAATGAAAATGTAATTGCAGGCGGAATGGTACGAGAGGAGTCGACCCAGCGCACCAGATCGGCGGGTATCTTCAGACGGCGGCGCAAAAAGGCTAATGACGGAGCAATTTGGAACATTTACTCACCCCAAAGACTCTCATTAAGTCAATCACAGGCTTAGCCGAAGCTCACTCTCAGCGGCCGAGCGAGCCCGAGCCGCTTATTCCAACATCAATCAGAAGGGCCGTCTCTCTCTCTCTCTCTCTCTCTCTCTCTCTCTCTCTTTCTCCTTCTGTCTCTCTCTCCCTGAGATAGCAAAAAAAAAAAAAATGGGGGGGGCAAGTAATTTATTCGGGATCTTTGAGAGGATAATGGCCAATTATTTGTTTATAACACTGGTTAAATTTTCATTAGGCAGATTAATGGAATATCATGTACTGTCAACAGTGGACCGAGGGGTGGTGTGTCAGAGATAAATTTGCCTGCAGATGATGTCACTGTTGGTAAATTGGTTTTCTCCCCCTCTCTTCCTCCTCCTCATGTCCGTCCCTTTCCATATGGAATTGTAAAAGGAGGGATTTGGGTACGCCGTGCTGATGAGAGATGAGAGGAAACGACAGTATAATGCCTGTTTACGGGCTCCCTGTCTGTTTTCCTTCAAGCGTTAAGAAATCCAGCTGATGGTGAAACTTTTGTATTGTTTCATCAGGTTTTTTTTTAATGATTTTATGGAATAATGTGAAGGAGGAAAAACAAGCCATGCAAATAGGATCAGCGAATAAAGTATGCAATATCCTTTTATTTTGAAGTACCTTCAATTTTCTGGTATTTATATGCATCTCTTCTTTTGGGCATTTACCCTGCCTTTATTTCCATGCCTCGATTTATAGTTGCTTTAAAAATTTCTGAAATATTTTAAAGTAAAGCAAGCGTACAGGATGTGTTCTGCCACCTATCAGGGAGCTGATCCTTTTTACGCTTTTATCATTTTCAATTTAAACTCAACACTGTGTATTGGGAGTGCAGTGGACCCGCAGCCGACCAAGCTGTTGGTGCTGTTTAAATGATTCATTTCAACAGTTTAAACTTTCAGATGGGCTCATAAATTGATTCATGGACTCATAAATAGAGCTTTTCGAGCCGTGACACGAAGGGGACGGTGTAATCTGACATTATGCAGCTGACTCCATTTCTGCAAAAACGGCAGTCTTTAGTGAAACAGCCACTACAAGGAGAGCGTTTCTGACCCCACTTGCTGATAGGATGATAAATAATGGTTTGAACTGAGAGTCAAAGGTCCATAAACATCCACTTGAAACATATCTGAGAATTCCTATTTTCAGCACAAACCTGTGGCCTGAGGCATATCTATACAAACACACACTCACCCCCACACATACACAGATGCACACTTTCAGTCTTTAAAGAAAAGTTTTTCAAGCCTTCTAAAGTAACTTGGGGCCAATGAATATTTGACAGACGGAGACTGAAAATGTGATAAGGACCTTCTTATTCAACTGAAAGATGTGAAAGTCCAGCTACTTTCAATTCCTTGCTTATATAAGTTCCAGATAAGCAGCTAACCAGATAGTGGCAATAGTTACCTTATAATGCCTTAACATTAGTGGCTATTGTGGCTGTTGTTTCACAGTCACCTCTGTTGACTTGTGCCACAAACTCTGACCAGTTAACGCGACTGTTTTAAACATAGAATAGAATAAAACAAACGATAAAGCAATAAACAGACCAGAGAGGGAAAATGGAGCAAAAGTCTTGGACAGTCTGTGGAAATACAACCAAATGCTACAAAAGCCTCAGCGGTTCACATTGCATTCGTTTCTGAGTATTTTATTCTGCCCTGTAATTCATGCTCTCTTTATCCAAACTAACACAATGCTTTAGAAGTAGGTGTGGCTTTCTCAGGCAGCTGTAACGGCCTTCAACCTGGCCTGTTGGAAGTTGTTGTATTATAGGAAAGAGCTTACTGCTTGGTGGGTGGCAGGTGGCAGGAATTGGAAGGTGACCAAATTGGATGGAATTGAGGAAACTTGTCTAACAGGAACCAGTTTTGTTTTCACACGTAGCTTGATTCTGCAACACAGTTCTCAGTTTGATTCAGTGACATGCCACTGCAACCTTGTGCACCAAGTTGACTTCTATAAAAGTTTAGTTGACGTACATTAAATTAATGAAAGCTTTTGATGAACTGATTTCCCACCCAAGGCATGTTCCCACCTCAGGATAAGATCTGTTGTGACACTGGTCCAGGATAAAGTGCTCATTGATCATGAATCAGTTGAGAATTTGGAGAGCACATTTGGCATAAACAAGAAAAGAACAAGAACTGTTAGCTAGAGGCTGCATTATAATTTTTTTTCTGCAATAGGTTTTTCTTCCTCCTTCACCAGATATTCTTGATATTGAATTCCATTCCACATGTCTGATGATTCTTCTGTTGGAGTAGTGGTTGGTCGACTTAAATGTTATTTTGTGTTTCCACAATATAATAATCAGTAAATATCCATGTTGGATTAACGAATCAACTCTAGTATTCACATCCACTAAAGCTGTCCAGTTCTACCCAAACAAAACAATTGTTGTTCTAGAGGTGATGGTTATCACGGGCCAAGCTATCTGCGACTGGACACAGCAGGACAAGAGGCCCGTTTAATTAGGCCTGCTGCTCTTCTCCGGTGCGAAAAAGGCTCTCAGGCCGCTTTGATTCCCCCCGTCGCTCGCCCAGCAGGAAGTGCCTGGTGATAATTGACCTAGGATTTCCTTGTTAACCAGCCACAGACTGGCAGGATTAAAGTGATAGAGATCTCAAGACGAAAGTGGCAAGCTAAGGGGATAAGGGGAGGAGTTGTAGTTGTGGAAGTAGAGAAAATGGAGAGCAAGTGAGGTGGATGAGGGAGGGGTGTATGGGGGGAACTAAGCAGCTATTTACCACTCTCAAGAAACCAGAGGAGGAAATAGCAATAACAGGTCCTGCCGTGAGTTGTAGCTTCCACTTATCTTGGCCATTTCAGCTTGGCTGATCAAAGATTGGCTTCCATCCGAATAACCTGGGTTCTAGGCTGAGTGCATGCTGCCATGCTGGAGGTTTTTTATTTTTTTGTAGCAAATTATCACTTTTTTTTCTCTACTTTCCACTGCCTTATTGCTCTGAAGATGCATTACTGTTTGCAGAATGCTAGAGAGATTATCTCTTTTTTTTTTTTTTTATTTAGACAATTATACACTAGTACAAAAAAAAGAAGTGCTTTTGTAAATGGAGCAGTTTTGTTGGCTTTGTACTAGCGGGTCATGAGCACCAACAAAGCTATTACCATGCAGGAAGAAAGTGAGAGTGAGTGAGCAGTGCTCGACTAGTCATTGGCGAAAATAAGGATTCCAGTACACCTAATCCAAAATAATTTTTATATTTTTCTGTCCACTTCTACAGAAAGCACACACACAGGATGTCCTTCAAATACCCATATGTGGACAAAAAAACGACAAGGAAATGTCCGGACAGAATGTATAACATTTTGTTGTTGCCTGTGCGATTTGTAAATTCATACCCTATCTATAAAATTGCTTTTACAGTCCATGAGCTTTCTCTTTGAGTATTTCCATATATAGAAAATGCCTCTTGTAAATGTCATCAGTTTTTATTAATGGCATATTTGTGCACTCAACATTATCACCTTTTTTCTTTTTAAACATTTGCCTGAATGCTCGTTTTACCCCTAGGCAGGGGTATAGAAATCTGTCAGCTGTAAAAATCACACTTTTGCTTTATGAAAGAAAAAAAACTGTGGCGTCGCCTCTGTTTATGCAGGCCTCTGCTTGTTTATTATTGCACTTATGATTCATTCTTTACGTTCCCAACATTTATATTTCATCACATCGCAGTGAATGCTCGATTCGGATTAGTGCGAAGGTGTTGATTAATTTTCTGTAACGGCGTGGCCAATTAATACATTTTCTTTCATACATTATTATTTCTATATTAAGGATGAATCCTGCGATGTATATTGCAGACGCTCCACATATTTGTTAGAAGGCTGAAAGAGATTAATTTAGCATTTCTGGAAGGAGTCTCCAGTGTGAATGCTTTGCAGTACTCCAGGTGAATTAGCTGAACACACCAAAGACTTGATATGAGCTGGACAGGTTCTCTGATATCACACCTATCCGCTAAAGCAGTGATATTTCAGTGATATTAGTAACAAAAGTGTGTGTAGTAAGAGTTGGACGGAATCCGTTTGCTGTGATTTTATTATACAATATTTCTAACCCTTCTAATTCCCACTCTCACAAAAGTCAGTAAATGGATGTTTTATGGCAACGTCTCAGGTGCCTTATCTTGTGTTTCTTTCTCTCTTAATTAAAACAAATCCACAAACTGTAACCTGTATCATTTTTTGTGTGATTACCTATATTCATTTCCTGCTGATAGCTAATCAGAAACACACTGTTGTTAGTGCTTGGTGTCATGGTTACATAAACCGTCTTTTGTCCAGATGTCCCGACCTAAGAAATAAACAGAAACTTAGTGTAATCCCATTTATTTATTGTCCTGCACTAGCTACCAATGAGTGTTGAACTTTTGTTTTTTATTTTAACTGCAAAGAACGTGCAGGGAACATCAGAAGAACTTTGCAGCCTAATCAGAAAGCTTATCCACGTAACTTTTTTTTAAATATGGTACCTGACCAGAATGATGTATATGAGTAAAACATTATTGTCCAACACTGGAATTTCCTCTGTAGGTCAGGCATTTGACCCTATCCAGAGTCCAGCTTCATGACCTCTGAAATGCAGGGGTTGAATCATTGCTCATGAAGGTTCAAGATGAATGTACAAATTGAAATATGAAGCGGAGTGCTGTGTAGATTAGTGCTACAGACTTATTTCTGTGTCTCTGCTTTGTGTTCAGTCAAAAGAGCTGAAAGAGCAAGTATCAAAAATCTGTGATCCAAGTTGATGTACACCATAGTGTCATTGTGATTGAGATTGTGCTGTCATTGTTTCTACAACTAAAAATGAAATGATCACGTAACACAGCAGGTTAGTAGAATTGAGTCAGAATCGAACCAAATGAAGAGTTTCGTCAGCAGAATGTTGTCGATTCATTTTCAGTAATAATTCTGGTTGCAATGTTTTTTAATAAATGGCAAAAAATTCCATAGTAACCACTTGCACATGAACTTGTCTACAATAATTTAAAGCATTTATCATATGCTTAGGTTTTCCTTTAGGAGAGGGCTATTTAGCATTTTTGGAAGGAGGCTGCAGTGCCTGCGTTTTATAACCGTCAGAGGAAAAGCTGTTACGTTCAGTTTTTGACATGCGAAAGTGCTGGGTAACATGAAAAGCCGTGTTTTTCTTGTATGAGGTTGGCGAGCGAATGACTGCTGTAATGTAAGCGAGAAATGAAACAAACTTCTTTCACGGATATTCCTCAGCATTAAACGCAGATAGTAATAGATAAAAGTATAACATGTTCTGTAATGGAGAAAGTCATCCGTGGTGGAATAGCTATGTATATGTAACTTTACTAATTCACTTCAAGATGTGGTGGTGTTGAAAATCACTAATGTTCAGGTTTGCAGCAATTTAAGTCACTTTGCCGTAGTTTGCATCAATAACAGCTGCATTACAGTATTTATTTGTTAGTATATTATTTAAAAGCATGAAGTTGTTTTATTCCTCCTTTTTTACCATTCGTTTTTACATTTAATTGTGATTCATTTATCATTAATTAAGGATGTGTGTTATACTTCAGGTAAATAAAAAGTATCACAGGCATGTTTTTAAACACTTGAAATGATGGTAAGCGTTAAGTAAAGTAAGAATACAGAAAAAAGAAGCACATAAAAAAAACCCTTTAAACACAATATCCCACTTTGACAGAAACTTCACCTCAACACCCCGGGACTGTTATCAACGCCTACGTCTGCAGGTACTGAATCTAAACCCTGCTGTAAGACTTCAATATGTGAGTATTAACACGCTTCAGGGTGCTTGAGTTCCGGATCCAGAATTGCTTCCGAGCACTGAGGGTGGAGAAGCAAGACAGCGGTTTAGAGATTTGCCGTTCTCTCTGACCAAAGTAAATATGATAGGCAGGTAAGGCAATCATATAAATGCACATATGTTCCCCTATCAGAAAACACAGGAGTCTAGATTAAGATTTTGTCATGAGTGAAATCATCACTGGTTAATTGAATCGTGCTGCAGATAAAGTCCTCGGCTAAGATAAGTTCATCGGCGTCACACACGGCCTCAGTTTCTTTTTGCCAGGAGATTCAAGTTCAACAAGCCCAAGAGGAGAAAGAGAGAATATGAGGAGTATTTAGCTTGGTTTTTTTTTTATTCTGTCCATTGATTGCTTAATTATCGATATTCGTATTCTAATTTTGTGTCGATGTTTCCTTTGTACATCGTGAAGTTTGCTATAACAAATATCAATTCTTGAATCTTATTGGTCAGTATGTGTGTACATCATTTGATTTGGTGAAGCTTTGAAGGAGAAGTTTTATATTTATGGAAGGAGTCTCTGGTCTTCACTGTTTGTTTGATTAACTTTATAGAAGTTCTAACTGATTGTATTTTTTGAATGATCTTTTAAAATATATATATATAATTTTTCTTAGAGTGAACAGGTATGATGTTAAAAAAAAAAGTCATTTCTAAACAAGATGCACTATAATCCTGTGGTGTCACTTTCTAGTAACCTGTGGACAAATTCGATAGACCACAACTGGGTAAGATCATTAAAATTGTACGAATAAAAAAAAATTTAAACAAAGTTGGAAAAATCAAAGATGGTAATTTGTCATAATCACCAAGTAATTTCCTTGCGAATTTCTACAAATATTTAATCAATAGATAAATATTTAAGAAATGTCTTTAAACAATTTTTGGCAACACATTGTATTTTAATCAAAGCCAGTGATCAAGTGGATAATTAATTTTTTGAAAGTGAACTTTATTGTCATTCAGCCAGGCAGCAATGTGCAAAATCAGAACAAAATTGGGTTTCTCCAGAGTCTCCAATGTCTAGATGAACAGTCAGCAGGCCAGACAGGTAACAAATAAACAGTACAATAGACAGTAGACAATAGACAGACGTTTTCTCTTCGACTGGAGGCCACTCTGTGCAGCCTGGGACGGTTTCTCATCAACACCTTGGGTGGTTCCATTAAAATTCCGGTGTAAGAACGGGAGCTTTGAGGATGGATTGGACTGTAGATAATGTCAACAGTCTCCTACACTGACTCAGGAAAACAGTTCGCTTCTGATCATCATCACTGCACCCCGCAACATTGTATATCTGCTACAAATGGACATTCGGTGAAACCCAGATGAGGATGGGTTCCCTCTTGAGTCTGGTTCCTCTCAAGATTTCTTCCTTATGCCATCTCGGGGAGTTTTTCCTTGCCACAGTCGCCACCGGCTTGCTCATCAGGGACAAACTTACTCATAAAGAACATATTCACTTTTAATCACCACATTATCTGTGTAAAGCTGCTTTGAGACAATGTTCATTGGTAAAAGCACTTTACAAAAAAAAATGAATTGAATTGAAATTAAATTAAATAGACACAAAAACACACACACAAACAATTATGTTCAAAACTCTATTTATTTTGGATGGTTAAAGATTATGTGATGCCACATTAGAATATAGCAAAGATTGGAGGCAGTGTATTAAACCATTTTATGAGCAATCAAAATCCAATTATTCTAGTGTTCTTCAGTGTTACTCGACACACATAGATAAGATCAGAGGAAACACTGGGATCGAGGATGAGGGTGAGGTTTGACCAGCTGGCCTAAGTGGCTTAAATACAGACATCCCAGTAGGAGTAGAAAAGGTCATGACCTGTGACGACCAGTGCTCTTCAGCCAATAGATTAGTGTAACAGTGCTGGCTGATGAAGCGCAGAGAAATCAGAACCACCTGCATGTGCAGAGCCAACCTGAGGCAGGGGGCAGAGGTGCTTATTTGTTTTTGCTAAATTAATGGAGCCTAATTAATTCCATTGCGTCATTAGGGAGGTAGGACACAGAGGGCAGGGGAATGTTGCCAATCAATCTCTGAAGAATGCAGAAGATGCCCAGGAGACCTAGGCGATATAGATCTGTAGCACTAACCAAAAGCAGACGTGCTAGTCTACTATATCTTTCTGGTTCCCGGTACAATAGCATGCTACTCAAGTCCTTCTTAGGCATGATGCACCAGTTGGAGCTGATGCAAGTATGCCTACGGGTGTTTGCCAGTGATTGCATGGGCCTGAATTAGACAGGGGTCCAACAGACCCTAGGGGGCCAAAAGCTTTCCAGGAGACAGAAACTTTGAGGGCACACTAACCAAGACCAGAGACATGTTGGGCCATGCTGGCTAAAATACAGGTTGTAGAAGAAGAGTTCACATCATCTTTTTCATTAAATATGACCCCTTTTCCTGACCAAAAAAAGGTGTGGAAGTGTGATAGTTTGCAACAGCTGTAAATTTTGAATCCGGTCGTGAAACATTAGCTCAGTGTATGAGTTAGCGTAAACTTGCTCGTTTGCTAGAACGCGAGCGGGTGTTGAGAGAACAGCTGTGCGTCCATTGAATGTGGAAACGCTCGAGCGCTGGGCTTCGCTGGTGATTTAGATGACAGTTAAAGGAGGCAAAAAAGGCAAACGTGTTCATTATAGTTTTCTCCACTTCCCTATTGCTCCCCTAGGAGCAGTCCGTGAAATGCAGGAAAGGAATCAGAGGCCGTGGTTCCTCTTCTTCAAAACATATTAGAGAGGCCCAAGGATGAGAAGACCGTCTACTATCCTGGCCTCCATGTCCTCGACCCTTTGTCAGGAGGTCGTACTTTTTATTTTTTTCCTTTCCTTCATCTCTTTTCTACTGCCTCATTTCAAACATTTGTATTCTTCAGTTCTCCCTAAGCTCTAGTCTGACTAGTAAAAAATTGCAGAGGAAAGTTGCTTGGTTGTAAAATGGAACGATTAGAGAGCCTCTGTTTTTAGCCTAATTGGATCAAGCTGACTTACAGAGCGTTGAACAAGCTGTCACTTGTCCCTTTGCTGATAGATGAACAATTGATTAGTGCATAATTAAGTGCAATGGGAAGTGTCATTTTGTATCCTACTGTTGAGAGGATTTTTATTTTTCTTGTCTTTTACCAAAAAAAACCAAACAACAGAGTTGTAGGTAGATTTAACATAAGTTTGTAATCTATCATACCAGAGTGTAGATTTATTAATTGATAGAGACTCAAAGCACATTTGTACATCTGCTAAATGCCATAAATGTAAATGTACAGTTGCAGCAAACATTAAAGACTTGTTATTGCTAAAAATATTATTGTTTACATTGCCAGAAAATTATGTTTTACACAGTACAAGCGACGCGATAACATCAGTGACGTTCCACCATATCGCCATTAATCAGATCTTCTATCAAGATACACAAATTCCAAGTGCTTAAACGCAAGCTTGATTTGTTCAGCTCTGAGATAACGTACCGCCTTCGCACCTGTAATCCGCTCTTGAGCAACACGTGACTCATCAAGCTGAGCTCGCACGTCATTAAACTGTCACGGAGGACCTCCAGAAGGCAGCATTTCACTCGGCCTGTCCCGGCTCAGCGACCGAGATAAGACCCTCCTCCTTTAATATGTGAGGGCCGGCGTTAGCATGCTAGCACGATGAAGCGAAATCATTTATCAAAAGCTTATTTTAAAGCTCCATGAATGTCAGCTTGTGTTGCTGCACTTAATTGAAATGTAGTCAGCCAACACCTGAAATATATCGTCCTCCAGCTGGCTGCAAGCGGCATGTTTTATAGCGATGCTCGCGACACCTGTTTAATATTAGCGAGCGCCCCTTACAATATTTTTTACATTCCTTACGTCGCTCTCGCCTTGATTTATACCCAGGGAGGTCGAGCAGAGATAAAAATGGTTTATTCATACTCATTTAAACGTTGTGTTTCTGATATTTGGAGCTTGGGCAGAGGTTCCTTTTTTTTCCCGAGGTCTTAATGAAGAAACAGTGTGACGCTCCTGGAGCGGTTTGCGGATGCTCGCCAGGGGATGGTCATCTGTGAGCGATTCAGGTTGGAGGAGTGAGATTTTTTAACATGAAAGTTCAAATCACATGCCCAGGCTGCAGCTGCACTGGGGAATCATTAGCATTGCTTGCTATGCTAATGCTTGCTATGCATTGCTTGCTATATTTTTCCCACAGGTTTAGTTTAGCTGTGGCTAAAATGTAAGTAAAAATAAAAATGCTGTTACTTTCTTGAAAAACCACAGCTCTGTAAAACAAGATAGACGTGTGCAAAAAGCTGTCACTTACAACCTGTGCTCTTAAACTTTGTTGTGTCTGTTTTGTTTTTTTTTTTTTCCTCACTATCTGCCCCTTCCCCCTCAGTCAACCTTAGCATAACCCCGGGCTCCTGAACTCGCTTGTACATTTTAGTCCCCGATAATAAACCAACATCTGCAGAACTTACAAGTGCTTTACCCCGAGTTAATTGAGTAAATTGAAGCAAGCTGCGGCGCAGTAGTGATCTATGAGTCCCGGTCCGGGGCCCAGAAGGGAGACAACAGATTTACTGCGAAGACAGTGGGCGGCCTTTTGTTCAGGCACTGGTTCATGGGAAGTTTGAGGTCAGACTGGATTAAAATATCTCCACGAACAAATGGAGTAATTTGAGTATCATATACAGATAGCTGTGCCAGTTTCCACCAGCCATCCAGGTGTGATTTATTTGATTTTAACCCCCCCCCCCCCCCCATCCCCCCTATTTTCTTCTCTGTATTTCTGCTCAGTTCTGTCCAGGATTTATAGGTAAGGCCCTATTAACAAGTCCTTTAGTTATGCTCGACGTGTGTGTGTACAAATGCATGTCTGTGTGTGTGAGGGATAGAGAACGATCCGTAGCAGGGATAAATAAATACCAGCGGGGGATAACCTCTACAAGGGGAAGCACTCGAGTGATTTCCTCCTGCGCTTGTGCCCTCAGGGGTCGTCAGCGCTAACGTGGTCTTCGTCTCCAACTACAGGGAAAAGTGCAGAGTTAGAGCGAGAGAGGGGGAGAAAAGAGCGAGTGTGTGTTTGTGTGTCGCAGGATTCCTGTCCTCCCCGACGTGGCGAGGAGGTCCACTAGTGCAGTGATTGCATTAAATTGAGCATGCAGACCCGTCGCTCTAAGGAGCTATAAAACACGAGCATGTCGAGGCGAACGACAGTGACGGAACGAGAAACAAATTCCTCTCCATACACGTACATGTGATTCTACTACTGGGGGGAGTCTTTTAGCCTCATGTAGCTCTTAAATAACATTTTATTTCATGGTATTTTGCCATCAGTGATGAATAAAGAACATTTCTAGGTCAGCATTAAGCCGATATGATATTTCTTCAGTTACAATTTGCTCTTAAATGCAATAGAGGTTAGCAGCATCCACACACAAAATGTGGTTACCTGCTGGAACGTTTTTATTTTGTTTATTAAAATAGTTTCCTTTCAGTGCACGTTTTGTGTAGCAATGTGAAAAACAAAGAAATTCCTCCCATGACCTGAGCATTATATCAGAACTTCTTGTGGAACATGTGACTCATCAGGAAGTATGTTTACTTAAGACATTGCCATACGTATAATTGAAGAGAAAGTGTAGTTTTAATGATGTGCAATATACCTGTGTTCAGTGGTGGACGAAGTACACAAACCATGTAGTCGAGTTAAAGTAGAGATACAGTGGGTAAAATGTTACTCCAGTAAATGTAAAAGTGCTCCTTTCAAACTTTCACTTGAGTAAAAGTATTTGCCTTCAAATGTACTTTAGAATCCAAAGTACTATGATTTCTTATGGCTATAATGTTCCTATTAGTTTTTGTCACAAGACTCTTTACTTAATCAACTCAGTTTATGTGTAAAGACCCTAAAGTTACTCTCAGCACACTGATCTATTAATAGAATGATAATGAGTCAAACACTGATTGATATCTGTTAAAATGACCATGAGCCCAAAAGCTTAAAAAATAGAATCTCCCAAATAAGGCCACGGGTGCTGTGGCGAGTTCGAGTCAGGAGTTTCCTCCATCATTTATTCCTCTCTAAATGTTCTGCTTGCTGTTGAACTCACACTGAACTGTATGTTTGTGATAAGTAAATACTGCAAAACAGAAACAACCGATTTCGCAAAATGTAGTTGAGTAAAAAATAAGATATTTGACTGTGAAATGCAGTAAAGTTTATGTAAAAGACTCCCTAAATGGAAATACTTCAGTAAAGTACAGATATGTGAAAAAGCCAATTAAGTACAGTAACAAATTACATTAACTTCCCTACTGTCCACCACTGCCTGTGTTTAGAGTGCCGATACCTTTAATTACACATGAACGAGACACAGTTACGCATACCCCTAAAGTTCAATCGGTTTTGAAACTAGAATCTTTCACACTTATTCAAGCTCTTGATTTCTCCTCTCTATCTCTATTAAGACATGTGTGTTTGTTTTAATACCTGTTTTCTCAAACTCAGCATCAACAAGCATCAGATCATGTCTAAGATTTATGCTTTCATTTCCATTCTTTGGCAAAACATTTAGTCATTTATAGCCTCGGGAGTGTTTTATACGCTATGTAAATTTTCTGGAGTATTTCACAAACAGCTTCGCTGAGTATTTTTCCTGGAAACACTCGATTACACTCTCGAGCGTCTATAAAAAGTGCTTGCTTTGTAAAGTGAAGTGTCGGACATAAATCTCCCACAGAATTATCTAATGTGAGACAACACCGTGTTTTCGTAGCGCGCCAGTGCCTGCGAGCTAAATTCAGGCCACATGCTGTTGATTCTTCCGTGATGGAGCCTTAAGAGTAAAATACTATTCACGTCCGATTTCACGATATGATATTACGCTTTGAATTTTGGACCGTTTTATTGTTGAAGGCCATTGCTCGCTGTACAGGATTCTTATATTATTTCTAGATGTTGCGTGATGCTAATGACAACAGTACAGCATCTGTGCACAATTAACACCTCTATGATTTAACCACCAATTCATAAAAGCTTATAAAGGGGAAAAAAAGAACAACCCACAAACGCACACACTGACACCGCTGTTGGCCCCAAAGTCTGTCCTTCACACACCAAGCTCCTAACAGCTCTAATAAGGTTTTACGAAACATATGCTATCCTTGCGGAAGATCATTTAGATGTTATGTTCATCAGTTGGCGCATTTCCCAGACTGGCTTTATTAGTCATCTCCTTCGGGCATGCGCGATCTGTAGAAGCAGGCGCAGCTCCTGCAGCGTTAGCGCCATGCTAATAAACACCATAGAAGACGATGGCTTAGATAATTAACTCGGCCTGATCAGTGGCTTATCAGACCTCCTGTGAGCGCTGTGCTTTACTCAAGAACATTCACATTTCTCTCGACTACCATGGGATCGAGCCTTTTACAGTTTTTCTCAGTTGCTTTGGAGCATTTTTCATATCATCCGTAATATTTGCAAACCAGTAAGTGCATTTCTCAAAACAGTTTGTATAAACAGCACAAAACATTGGATTTTTTGCAAAAACCTGTACTTTTTTCAATATCCTTAGTTCATCTCTCAAAAGTAAGTATTTGTGTCAACGAACATCTTATTCCTGTCAGAATAACAAGTCCTTTTGTTATTATTCACAAACACGGTCGTCAAAATGTTTAGTCATGTTGTCAGTATGACGGAGCACAGTTTCAGTATTTCCTGATGTAAACTACAGTTTGGGTTACAATGACTAAAAATGCACGAGGCTGAATTTCTTCTGTATGGTATACAGTATTTGAATTTCATCAGCACACTTTTTTATTTAATTGCAAATTTGATTTATATTGATTGCATGAGACCGAACAGGATTCACACTTTTACTGTACTGTATTAGTGTTCATTCATTTCTCGGTTGTTCATCCATTTTCAGAAATTGTAATTCTGTGTTTTCCTCTGTTGCCAACTAAAGGCTCACAAAATTCACCTTTGACCTGTTTTTGAGAACTAGTTATTGCTTGATTTGATGACATAATCTCGCCTTCATAAACTCGTGAAATTTATCTCCACAATTCATCAATTCAAGACACATTTACACAAAAAATGTTAAATAGAAATTTAAGCATGACAGATTATGACAACTGGTTTAACCATTTTGGATTTAATAACTTATGCAATGAACTGATTCCAAGATGTTTTGGGGGTTAAAACTATTCAGGTGAAACCAGTATAATATATTTGAATCAACATAAACAACTGATAATGTTGGAAACAGCGGACACTTGTACACAATCGATTAAATGAATGTACAAAATCATTCGCAATTTGATCGAAGGAACAAGAAATGTTTTTATGATGTGCACAAGAGAAACAATGACGTTGAGTTTTGAGAATTTCATTTCTGAGAAACGCTCCAAAGCAACTGAGAAAAACAGTTAGGTTGAATCAAAAATCAAACATCTTTTAATGGTGCCTATGGAAAATAATCACACAGTCATATTGATATTTGAATAGGACAATATAGGAATTTGTAAAAATGTATGGCAGTGAATAAAAAAAAAAAAATACAAAAAAAAAAAAAAAACGAAAGCTAACTGACTCAATACACAAGGCTTGACACACTATTCCTTATGATCACACATTCCCTAATTGTATATCTCATATTTAAATAAACCTGTTAATATGCAGCTCTTGTGTGCTGGTGACTTTGTGGTACATTTACATACCGCTCTAAACCCTGCCATAAAATTATTATGAATAACCATTTACTTTATACTGAAAGCTGAATGTTTACCTATTGTTTATACAGACAGACAGATTTAAGGAGTCAGTAATTTTTCAGCTGTTTTCCTAGAAATAAAAAAAAACTACACATCTACTTATAGGTACATGTAATGTCATAGAACAGCATGAAGCTATAATAGCCACTTCTAGATCGTCTCCTGCAATTAGTAAGACACCAAAAAAGTTCTATTTGTCTTGTTATTAAGAAAACCACAAAGCACTTGTCGTGATGGGAAACATTTTTACCACTGACTGTAACTGGAGACTCCTTTCATAAATGTTAAACATACCTCGCCTCAAAAAAAAATAATAAAATTGCGTATTGACACACGTTTACTCATGCGTGTGTGGAGCCATGTAAGTAATTGTCATCAAACAAAGAAACGATAATATTAGAGTAATTAGAGTGAGCACATTTATATACATCCGCGATGTGAATTACAACTGGAGTATCTGCAACCTTCTTGCAGTTACTATGTGTTTATTGACGGTAGTCAGTGATGTAAAGTGTCGTATTGTGGCAATGCGGGAGCCCTTTTGCACATAGTTTTCCACAAACCATGACTAATCATAGGTCTGTGAAGTACTGTACATTCTGTATAAATAAATGCACGAGTCCCATGTAGGGTGAAGCTACGGCCAAGATTTGCAGCTTCTTCACAAATCCACTTTTTTCCCCCTCTCTCTTTCACTCACTTTCTGTCCAAAATCATGTTGGAGAGGGAGGACCAGAAGGCCGAGCTCGTTTTCCGCTTGATAGGTTAGCTGCGGAGAATGTGCCTCGACGAGGTAAATGATTAAGGAGCGAGGGAGGGAGTGCAAGAGAAAAACCTTTGCTGCTCTGCCATTATGCACTTCAAAGGTCCATTCGGGCAGGTTAAATGAAAAGCAAATGTGTTGCCCTGCCGAGCAAATACCTCGAATGTTTTAGCAGGTGCAAGCAATGAGAGAGGTGGGCAGTGACGGAGATATGGCTGCACCTTGCCTTAGAGAGAGAGAGAGAGAGAGAGAGATCTTCTCATCAGTGTGGGAGGCAAAACTCCAGCTTGCTACAGAGGGTACAGGGAGGTCGAGAGAGTGAAGGTCACAGAGTTCAGGAAGTATTAAAAGTAGCACTGGTAGTTTTATTGAACATTTAGGCTATAAAACAGTGTTCAGTATTAATTTGTTTCCGAAATCAAAAGTCAGGCTTTAACTTTTATAAAATTAGAACATGCACAAGTAGCGAGCGGTTATAGTTCAATAATCTGTAGTTTGATTTTTTCCTCCGTTCTGTCTCTCCAGCAATTCACCCATTATTACTTTTTTATTTATTGATGTCATACTTTTCATCCATTTTCGGTTATATTGAATGTTCTGGAAACAGCAGAAACAGTGCTGTGATATGCATTTTAGTCAAATCATGTCACCCTATTTATCATGCAATTTTCAGTCCACTAGGTCAAGGGTCATTAAACCTTTATTTCTACCAGATGATTCTATAAATATAATATTAACCCTTCACAAATATTTTGCTTATTCAAAAGATACACTCATCTCATTTATGTTTGGCCTCTGACTTTATTTCTGACTTTACTCCCATTCACAAAAACTATACCAGTTACACTGAGTAGGAAAAAGATACAAAATGGGTCAAATTAGCAGCACCTTCATCATTTGGTAAACTTGCAGTTCAGATGCAGAAAGATTCTTTTAATTGATTAATTATTGTGATTATTTCAGAGATAATATATAAATGAGATAAGATAGAGATAAGATAATCTGGTTTAGACTTCAAATTTCTAGCTGCAAAAATTGCAACAGAAGTTGATACTGACGAGATCATTACAATCATAATTCTAAGTTTACACATTTCCGCATTAGATTTAGTATTGTGACTATTCATATATATTGCAGTTCTTCTGCTTTGAAGACTTTATTTATTTATTTATTTTTATAAAAAACCTTTTTTTTTTTTTTTTTTACACAAAATAACCACCTGCCTAAATTATCTAGAAACATTCTTTTAAATTAGTACAGGAAATAGTACAAGTACAGAAAAGTCAGACATGTTCATTACTACAGAATGAAAAAAATAAAGATGCTGAGTAAGGGATTTCATGCAGATATTTGAGTTTCACTGTAAGCTCATGGGTATTCTGCTTTGTGTGTGTGTGTGTGTGTGTGTGTGTGTGTGTGTGTGTGTGTGTGTGTGTGTGTGTGTGTGTGTGTGTGTGTGTGTTTTATCCCAAGTTGCCAATAGTTGGCACTGTTTCCTAGACAAGTCGATAACACACTCAAATGTTGAAGCATGAGAAAGTGTCAGTCAATAGTCAGACCTTGAGTAAATAATGTGGGGTGGATGCAATTGTTTAAAATGTTTCACTCTGTTTTCTTGTCACATAGTGTGTCACATAGTGAGTTGTATTAAACATGTTCTTGTGTATATACAACTTTTTCCATGTATAAAAAAACACTGCATGCATTTCATGAGTAATGTCCAAACACATGGAAAACAATGGCTTGAAATCGCAACTAATGTCAATCGCATCTAATGGCGTGACTCATATATGACATTGTTTGAATATGTATTTAATAAAACGTGGGAACTTGTGAAAATGTTTTCATAATCAGCAGTCATTCCTGTAAAGGTATTGCATATAAAAAAAAAATAATCTAAGTAGCGCATAAAAAATAATAAAATGTAAGAAATAAAAAAGTAAAAAAATACACTGTGAATTTTCTTCACAATTCCATCACGGTTTGACTGTTCTGTTCTGTAAGGGTTGTCCATGTATGGTGTGATTGACCATCATGCTGGATCTGATAGAGAGTGGATTATCCTGTCACTGCCTGATTTTCATACCTATTACCGCTAACATGACCTTCGCCTAAAACACTTCACCCCCTACGTGATTGAGATAATACTTCCAGCGTGGGGCGTTTCCTTCATGGCAGTCCTGCAGCAGCGCTTTGCATTTCCACACAATCCAGGTTCGTGTTTGTTTATGTTTAAATCTGGCTGCCATTTGCAAATCCATATTATGGGTTGCCAGGTGCAGATAAATCCCCTCGACATTTTCCTCAAACGTTCTGCACCCCCTCGCTGACATTTTCTCATAGGGCGTCGTGGATTTGCGAAGCATCTTTGCGGAATTATAAAATCTCTTTAAGGTTTTCCTGATGACTTTGGCTTGCAAACTGGCCTGTGTTGAAACCTGCATGATGATGTTTCAGGATTCGTGCTGCTTGAATTTGTGGGCGTGGATCATCCAATAGAATAGTTGCTTGTGGGCGTGGTCTGTCCTGCCAGGTAAATACTACAGATAATTAAACAATTTTCCTATAGAATCAATAAAGTATTCTGATTCTGATAATGTGCACCTGTGCCCAGTCTGTACAGTAAATGTCCTCTGATTTGCAGAATTATATCAGAATTGGAATTCAGATTATACTGATATTAAACAGGAAATTTGAACAAACCTAGAGTGCAGATATCATACACTATATGGACAAAAGTATGTGGACACCTGACTATGTGCCTTTTGAACATCCCATTCCATATTTAGTCTCCATTTACTGTTATAATAATCTCCGCTCTTATAGAAAGATGTTCCACTCGATTTTGTAGTACATTTGTAGAGATTTGTATACATACCCTCAAGGGTGTTAGTAAAGTCAGGGACTGATGTAGGTGAGGTGAGGAGGCCTGGGGCGCAGTCAGAGCTCTATAGCAGGACACTCAAGATCTTGAACTTCCACCCATGTAAAGCATATCTTTATGGAGGTATTGTCATGCTGGAACTGGTTTGGGTTTCCTAATTCATTTGAATGAAAATTTTAATGCTACCAGTTCCAACAACATCGTATACAATTGTGTGCAAGTTTGTGGCATAAGTTTGGGGTAGAACTACATATGGCTGAAAAAGACAAGTATCTCAATACTTTACATATGTTGTAGCTTGTGAGATCAACATCACTTGTGGTCATTGTTTGATGGTATAAATTTATCTATATAAAATGATAGACTCTCCTTGACCAGCTTGATTGAATAAACTTTGCTTAGTTCAAAATGATAGGCAAACATATAGTAAGTATCACTTATAATGTAGTTCTGATTGGTCAGAAGGTTTTGGTTAATTTTCTATAACAGAATTTAGTAGTTCCAGTTATAATTTATATCAGTTTTAATTTAAATGTGCTCATTGTAATATGTTGTAATAAGTTAGTTAATTATTAGCGACTTCGTTATTAACAATTTTTCCATAGTAACGACTATACAAAAAATTTCATTGCTTGCTGTCATTGTGGTAAATTAAGTAACAATTTTGTTTAACCTGAAACCAGGTAGCGCTTTGCAACAGTACTAGAATGTCTTCAGCACATGAGTGTGCACTTTCTGGTTTCCTGTCTGTTGAGGTTCGTTGTATTGTAAGTGGTAACTAGCTAGTTTAATGAACATTGGTCTAAAATGTATGATGTCATTAATTAAAAGATTGTAATTGATGTCACTTTGGCACAGCTGGACCATGTCTTGTACGTTATTTTTCCTATAACAGAACACGAGTTGTGCTTTAAGTTTCTCACTTAACTAATCGCTTTGCTTTCTATTTACTTCTGAAATAAAAAAATCCATCGTTTTTGAACAATTTAGGCTGGAAAAAAGAACTATCAAACGTCTCATCGGATGACTCGCACGAATTAAAGAGGAGATATTGATAGCATGTCATTTTTTCTGACATTTATACTATCCATAATTAATCTGACCTTAATTGCAGATGGGTGTTGGTTAGCCTTCAAAAATATATATGCTTTGAGCGAGGGTTTCAGGCATCGTTATAAGTAAGGCGATATCTAGATATCGGCTGCACCTAATGTCAGGGTTTTGTTCATGACAAGGCGTTTTGTGTTTCTGTAATTACGAACCAGTTGGGAATGTTCCACATTGTTGAGGGCGGGGGGACAAAAAATGATGGTGTTTTTTAGCCCACCTCCATTCGATCTCTATTGTGTCAGGGCTGCTAAACACGGCCCGCCCTTTCTGCGTTCAAGTCTACATTCAGGAGGATCGATCAGTTTTTCCTGAGAAAACCGTGCGCGTTTTGGGTTTAATGTAGGAAATGTTATGCGCAGGGGCAGGATCGAGGACGAGGAGGGTTTTATTTTCTCATTTGAAGAGTCAGGGAGGTTTCTGACGCAGGAGAAAGTGGAGAATCTTGGCTTTCCGGACTTATCTGGTGAGCGCAGCGCAGGGCACGTTTCCTCCCTCCCTCTTCCCTTCATTTCTGCTCTATCTCTGGCACCGAACTTATCACAATAACGTCGAGAAAGATCATTTTTTTGGCTCGCGCCTGACAAACCTGATATAAATTTCCATCTGACTCTGACAGAAGTTTTTCATTTTGCCAAGAGGGCAGAAAGTTAAGAGAGAGGGCGAGATATACACGTTGCGTGAGCACAAGCTAAAATGCGAGGATTTTTCAGGATGGCTGAATCAGGTTTTAAAAACCTCGACCTAAGTAGGATCTTGCAGAAATTAAATTCTTAAATGAATGAAAAGTTTGAGAGGATTTTATTTCTGGAATAATTCCACGAGCAAAAAAAAACTGCCGTCTTACCAAGCCATGTGTGTCTTACTTATTTATTCTCAATGTTCTTATCATAATGCGTTATGCCACGAGTGTAGGTCAAAGGTCGACAATTAGCGTAGGTGTGTGAGTGTGTTGGTTGCCGCAGTGGCAGTTTCATGGTGAAGTCCATCTCCAGCCACATCCAGCTTGGCACAAACAGCACAACAGGGCAATCTAGCACCCTCATTACATACCTGCCACTCTAATTACAAGCTGCTCAAGAGATGTTATTCTACACCCGCCGGTGACAATGACAGCACCTCCGTCTCCCCGCTCCTCTCCACCTTTGTGTAACTGGGCTCCGAGTGCAACACAACACCCCTGTAAATAAATGAAGCCTCCACAGCAAGCTGCTTTGCTGCAGGAACAAAAACAGCCTCTTCATTGTTGTATTTATTATTCTTTTTAAACAGCAGGGTGTGGCAGGACAATCCTGTACAAATGAATAAAAAAAAAAAAGCCTTCACCTTTAATTAATTTTGTTTACACTTTTGTTTAAAAAATAATAATGAACAAATAAAGACCTTCTTTGAGCTACAAACATCACTAATAAACTTTTAGTATGTAAACACTCCCGGCTTCTATCGATCAGTTTTTTTATTTTCAACACTGTTATATTTCTTCTTTCGGTGTCACAATCCTGATCCTGAATAATTCTTAGTAGTTACAGAATAATAAAAATTTTCGAGTTTTAAGTTTAGATTTGAGTATTAGATTCAGAGTATTACTACCACATCAACTTGCCAATGCTAACAATGTTTTATTTATAGATATACTTTATGTTTAACATTGTGGAAAAGAAAAAAACCGGAAGCGTGTAGTTTATGTAATCAAACCTGTCAATTTCCCAACCTTTTATTCTTTTCCCCTTTTTCTATCATGTAGAGTAGAAACCAGGAAAGGTTAAACCCCTCTGTTCTGAAGATTTCCTGTAGTGGAAAACCTGCCGGCTGTAACAAATTGCTGGCAATAGTTTTCTTCTGTAAATGTTGAATACAAAAAAAATTTATCCCAACACGATTTTAGTGATTATTCATATTCCTTTGTTCAATAATCAGTGTATTTTTGTGAATGAGCTGTTGTTATAGAAACGAATGTCTATTAAATACACATCATGAGTGATTTATCACCTTACTGTAGTTTCCTATGACAAGACAAAACCTCAAATATAAACTAAGCACAGTACAATAAAGTTGTAAATGTTGCCAAATAGGCACGCATCTCTGTGCAATATGCATCCTTATATGCTTAGGTCACGTCTAGTAGGATATATGGCCATTTCAACCATATACAGTGCAGTACACAGTGAAAGCACCCAGGTGCTACATCAAACAACTTAATCGGATTTTAGCGCCGAACCGAGAAACTTATAAGCTAATACTTTTGTGTTGTATAATAAGCGTCCGACTGCATGACTTTCGATCGTGTATAGGTACAAATAAATTCCTCCTCGTTGTCAAACTGCAAAAGAAACCGCTCCCTTTTCCCGTACATGGAGTAAATGCATAAACGGTCCCCCCCCCCCTCAAGAGTCCACATTAGGCAGCATGGATGGCTCTTAAAAGGCTTACGACGGCCGTTTAGCATCAGTAGCGCCAGCTTACCATGGCCGTGTCAAGATAACATGCAAGCATCCGCTGGGTTTTCATTGGCTGTCAGATGTGATTTTACAGTGGCAGCGAGGAAGAGCAGTGCAGCGCTAAAAGATGCACTCACAAAGCCAAGACAAGGACAGGGGATTTAAAAATAGCAATAAAAAGACAGGGATTGTGTGTGTGTGTGTGTGTGTGTGTGTGTGTGTGTGTGTGGAGCTCACAGATGATTATACTCTAGATTAAATTGGATACATGGTAATATCAATGAATTGGTATGATCCCATGTACAATGAGTGGTACATTTTGAAGCGGACTGAGTGCTTGTAATAGCGATGCGCTAAAGACCCGCACGTCCCTTTTTTTACTACTTAACTAAAGGGTAGGGATGGATATTTGCACCTGCATGCTGCTGATAGGCAGCCTAAATCCCCCCCCTGTGTCCTAGCTGGGGTCCAAACCAGCAGTCCTTGGCCTCTGCAAATCACAGAGTCTCACTTTATCACATCAACCACCTCTCTAGATCACCAAGTGCTGATTACACCCTTACACCCTGCTACACAATACAGTATAGTGATGTACTGCAGGAAGAAAGCCATTAACTTCTGGGAGGAAATAGACCCCCACAATGCATTGCTGTTTTTTTTGTTTGTTTGTTTTTGTTTTTTTACTGCAGTTTAATCAGAAGCCATCAAATTACTGTTGGTTATGTGGTAAAAATAGGGGGTTTTTTTATGCATTTTGAGCACACACATACGTATTGATTACACACATCTTTTGAAGACACTTAGTACCCAGACATAACATATCAGAAGCCCTCCACGGTCACCATACATCATAAGTGCTTTCTGTGAGATGCCTTGATAGCTGCATAGTCAACAAGCAGGCGTATTAGCCTGCAAATCAGAGGCTTGTACGTTATCTGAATAAGCATCAGCTGTGAGGTAGAGCTAAGGAAGCCATTTCTTTTTAACCTCAGATAATCTACAAAATGGAAATAACATGCTATTACCCGCTAGAAATAACTACACGAAACATGTATCATAGCCAGCAAGTAATGTGTTCGTGATTTCCCTGGGATCGTGTGAGAAAAGAAAAGCAGGTGAAATGCCTGCCATAGACCTTTTAGCAAGTAATGCACGTATCTGTTGACAAAGTGGATGTATGGCTAATGCTAGTACGCTAATTGGAGAGGAGAGACCGTAAGCCGAGACAGCGGGGTGTCAGTGTGGCGCACACACCTGCTAGTGTGAACCAGAAGACGGTAGTAATGAGTGTTAAGGTGCAGGAGTGTACCGCAGGTCCATAGAAGATGCCCCATGTCAAGCATCTTTAATCTCCGTCTCATTATCCAGCTCGAAAATCCAAGAACTGCCCATTATGTCGTGAACGACCATGCATTAGAAGAAATCTGTGCACTAAATAATTGCCCTCGGTGTGAAACTCTTTGTATCTTCAGTGTGTAATAACAGGGGTTTGTGGAGAGATGAGTAATCTGGATGGTTCCTCCCCTCGCTACAGGCCGAGATAATAATTGCCGTATTAATTGGTGTTGTCCAAGCTAGACGCCATGTAAGGGATCCCACTGGGGCTAATAATTAATGTTTTTCCCCTCTCTCCTCAGTCACCTTCTACTTTTTTTTCTCGCCTACCTGTCTCCTTTCTCTCTTCTCTTCTATGGTTTGCTCTGTGGTATCATTAGGAAAAGGATTCTTAGGAGAAACAACTCAGAGTCTCATTATAGAATTTTAAGATAAGGCCTCAGCAACAAGAGTATTGTCAGCACCTTATTATGTTTGTTTAGATTCTGTAATCTTTCGTTTTCTAAAATGATACACGTGGTATTAGGCTAGTGCTGGAGTTCTTTGCTGTCTACCGGGATGTAGACTCCGATAAGGGCTATTACAGATGCGGGGGGGCTAAATTGAATATCACCGGTTCTACACGAGCTTGGCATTTTAGACAAATCTGCAACAGACTGGGAAAATTCTATATTTCAAAAGTCTGTGTGTTTGCGAATCGATGTTGAATGCGATTGGACAGAATTTGCTCAGTCGATCACCAAAAAAAAAACGCTAGTCCCTTCCTTGTAGCTGTAATATTAAGCTATGTATACTATGCAACAAGTGAACATTTTGTCCTCAGAGTTGGTGTGTTAGAAGCAGGAAAAATGTACAAGCGTGAGGATGTAAGCGAGTTTGACGAGGTCCAAATTGTGATGCTCTAAACCCAGTCAGTCTAGCCATCTCCAAACCTGCAGCTCTTGTGTGCTCTTCCTGGTCTGCAGTGATCAGTATCTATCAAAAGTGGTCCAATGTAGGGTCATGGGTGGCCATGGCTCATTGATGCACGTGATCCGATCCAACGGACGAGCTTCTGTAGCTCACAATGCTGAGGAAGTTAATTTTGTTAATGTTTGAAGGGTTAGAACTGTTTTGACAGCAAAGGGGGAACAATATTACTGTAGGTGGTCATAATGTTATGCCTGGCCTTAAACTAACTTGCGAAACAGCCTCACAGAGACAAGTAGGTTATACAATTTTTACTTATAAGTTAAATGCCTATTAGTTTATCCTTAATGAGCGAGACCGTGGAAACAGTGGCAAGGCAAGACTCCTTGAGATGGTATGAGAAAGAAACCTTGAGAGGATCCAGATTCTGAAGGGAACTCATCCTCATCTGGGTGACACCAAATGTCCATTCATTGTTAAAGTGTGCTGTTCAGTGAATTGTTCACTGATGGACGCCTAAACGATGCCAAACGTCTTTTTAATACATTCAGTACTGCGTGTCTTTGCTTTTCCACACCTGTACATTTATGATACCTCAGCTGGGTTTTCTCACCATCGCTGCCTCTGGCTTGCTGGAGATCTGAATTTGCATCATCCTTCCCTTAAAGCTGCTTAGTTGCATTGTCTATACATTAATCAGTGCTAACTTGGAGCATAAAATCCAATCATAGCCTGAGTTTTTGTTTAGTAAGTGAATAGAAATAATAGCAACTTTTCCTGCAGTGCATTTTGAAATCAGTGAACCTGGATTTGTAGCAGTAAATCTAATAATCCTGACCTCCTCCATTTCCCCTAATCTTCAGGGCAGCAGTGCGTTAATAAGATTCATTAAACTGTCTCATTAGTCTTTTTTTCTTGATGTGATTCGCTTGGTTCAAAAGGCCACGTTTTTTTCCAAATCGTGCACTTTATGCATTTTCTTACTCACTGAGTATACAAAAAGAACAAAAACACTTTCAATCATAAATTATTTAACAGCCAGTGTAATAAATCTGAGAGCAGTGATCAATTTCTTGTATTTCTGTAATGACAGAATATGGAGATTAAAATGTATCTCGATGTAAATTGCAAATTTCAAAATTTTTTCACACCTTTTCATTTATTTTACAAGATTTTGTCATTTAAATGAATCCAGTGCTCATTTATCCAGTGCTTATTTCTTATACTGTAAGAAAAGTGATCAGCATTTCTGAGGCTAAGACGGTTAAGATGCCCACAGGGCAAATCAAATGGCTGCTTTCCCAGCGTGCCTTGCTGCGTGAGATAGTGGTAATTAACTTAATGGGGGCCTTGAATTGTAGTGGACGGTTGATGTGCGGCATGTGTTGACGCCCCCCCGCCGGCCCCAAACAACCACTTGCTGCCTCGTTACAGCCTGTGTTAATGAACATGATAGCAGGCTGCATTGGGAGCTCTCATTATTGAGCCCGCCATATTTCTCGTTTTAGCGCTGCGCTCATGTGCGTTGCCCTTTCACGAGGTCACGTCTCAAACTTTTCTTTTCGTCCGGTTTCTGTCCATGAGCACGTCTATTTGATCCTGAGAGATATGTTTGGTTTTTTTTCAGCCGGCTTCCAACACAGATATTGTTTTCATCAAAATGGTTTAACACCCATGCACATAGATCATTTGTTTCTTCATCATTTCTCTCTTAGCAAAGGAACATTTTGTTTTTGGTAAATCTGTCAATATGACATCCAAGTCTAAAGTCCACAACCAAAACCTGTTTTCTATTTAATCTTTTTTTCTTTTTGATGTCAAGATTACACCATTATTCATTATTTAAACGTTCATATTGTTCATACTGACTGAACACAGTGTACACAAGCATTTACTCAGACAATATCAGATTTATTTTTTGTGAGACACAGCACAATGTGTTCGAACCATCCGGGCGTTAAATGAAACGGAAAATCATCAGCACTGGCAGAACAGAAATAAATAGTGTGTAAATAGTGACAGATCTGTTGCTGACAAAGTAATAAATCTGATTACACACATTTAGGTTGATTCTGACTAATAGGAGCTGCTGTAGATTAAACCCACTGCTTCATTTGGTCTGAACCTGCAATAAGACTTCATATAAAGTGCCAGTTACACCAGTGTTCCATTGCAATAAGGAATAAAACACTTGGATAAGTGCTGGTTTGGGAAAATAATCAAATGGTGGTGTGAAGCATCCTGACATGAAACAGAGTCACTCTTAATACCTCAAAGTTTTTTCCATGCAGCATCATTTGTTTGTGTTCGAAAATATTCCCTCACTTAAACAATTAACAATTCTTAACATATCAGCCATACAAGACCATATACATTAGCTGTTGCTATAGAAATGGTAAAGCACTAGAGTAAAGACAGAACTACAGTCTGAGCTGCCTTTATAGAAAATAAATGGACACCATCTGACCAATCAAAAAGGAAGAATTCAGCAGTGCTGTGGTATAATAAAACAGTATTTACTCCCAGAACCTCTAATTTATTATATAAATTATTCATGCTCATGCCAATAAAAATTATAAATATACAATATTCAATCAATGAGTCATGTGATTTTCAAACCAAAACTGGCCAAACCAAACTACACATTTGTTTAATTGCAATGATCTCATTTAGTACTAATCAAACATATTATGTACAAGGCTTGGTGGCATGCATAACGCTTAAGGTCTACCAGTGGTGCATCTAGGGTCATCTTGTCAATAAGATAATGCTGTAATATAACAGGCAATCAAACAAACCTTGTCTGGGTTTTTTTTGTTTTTTGTTTTTTGTTTTTTTTATAATGAGGGAAAAGGAGAACTTTTTGTGTAGAGCAGGAGGTTGTGTGAAGCAGCTTTCAGTCAAACGGCCAACCCAAGCTATAACTGCTGTTAATTAGTCTGATAAATTATGTTCAAAACAATGGCGAATTTAAACGCCTCATTTTAGCTCGAATCCTAAATGAGATATCGCATCAAACAGCACAAATTCCTTGCCTTTTTTCTGCCCAGTTAAAGAGCCAGCGTGCTTTCCTGAAAGCATTTTTAAAGGTTACGATTTCCTTTGACGATAAAGCGGTACCTTTTAATGAAATTCTAATTAGCAATTTTGTGGACTTTGTTATTAAGCGTATCTGATTAGCGCACATTTCCACAGCCAGGCTTTAATTAAGAACAGTTACAGTACAGTTTCAAACAATTGCTTTTTTTTTTTCCACATTTATTTTATTTATTTTTTGCAAGAAAGCAAATATGTTAAAAACCTGTTTAAAATCTAGTAAACAACAAATGTAGGGTTTCTAAGTTTTAATTAGGTTTAGAGCGTAGTTCTGCTTGACTTATAATTTCGCCGCTTTATAAGAGTTAAGTGTTTGGGGTTGTTTTTTTATTTCCATGCGCACATGTTCTTGTAGATGTTACCTGCAATTTTATACCACACTGGACATTTAAGCATTACTTTGTTTTCTATGTTTTAAATTCAAGAAGCTATTCGGAATCATTTTTATTCACAACAAAAGTGTACAAAAATGATTATATGAGAGACTTTGCCATGACAGTACTGAAACACATCCAGCACAGGGCTCTGATTCTCACTGCAGCACCTGTGACAGTGATTTGACCAGTATTGCTTCCACTCCAGGCCTCAGTGGGACTTTTGTGATCCCAAAGCTCTGAGGTGTCCACAGTGGCGATTTGTTGAGGCCCATGACTGACACCCCTGTTGAGAAAAGCTCATTTAAAACACCCAGAGAGCCAGCAAGCCCTTTCCCCACCTCACAACCATTCCTTTAACATGGGGTCCGGCATGTCAAGTCACAAACGGGGGGACCCATAATTTGGCCTAATAATTACCAGACATCACCACAATGAAACATCAGTGTCTGAACTTCTTTGGGCCCAACTGAATTTTAATACATTTGGAAAAGGTTGGCCGGAGGCAGGGAAGAGGAGAACACGCATGTGGAAGCACTTTAGGAAGTGATAAATGATTTGAAATCCATCGCGTCCCCCCGAATGGAAATTAGGCCAAACAGGTGTTAAATGGTAACCAGTGGTACATTTTTAATCGGGGGGCAGGAAGGTGGACCCTGGACTTCGCAACCAGATGTGGAAGGGCAAAATCGGGTATCTGTGCAGTTGAGATAGTAAAGCTTTTCGTTTAATACTTTTAAACGTTAATACCATCATAGAAAAAAATAATTATTAGTTGGGTTGTGTGATGTTGCAGTTACTGTTTCAACCCAGTATTTACCAAAGCAGTTCCAACACAGCTTCTAAGATTTATATTTATATTTTTTTCTTCAAATGAACAGTTAAAACATTAAAAGGAGAATCGATGACTGCACAAGCAGTAAACTTCTACGACCAGTGAATTTGTGCTGCCTCTGAATTTCTAACAACCACAATTATAAAAGATCTGCCTAATTGGATAATAATGTGACAAAGTTTTGCAGCAGTAAATAAGTCGCAAATCACTGCTGTCCGTATCAGTAATGGTAAATAGTAAAAATTGAATCTTTGTTTACACTCATTTTGATTCCTGCCCGTATATCATCCTGCGATCAATAATTCATGGCTTGTCTATACATTTTAAATGAGATGTATTTCAAATTCATTTTGGTGACTTAGCTTCCATTTTTCTTCTATCATAATAATTAAAATGCTGTCGTTTATAAGCTCATCTGTAATGCACTTTAATGATGCATAAATAACAGTGACACACACACACACACACAAGCCCAACCTCAGTCTCAACACCTAAAGCACCTAAATCTCAGCACCGCTTATCCTCTTTCACTCCATTACAATGTACACTTTCTCTCACCCACCCCCGTCTCTCCATAACCTCATCCTCTCACACTCACATTCACACACTCATCATGCACTCGACTTCCTGGAAAGTTTTGAGGCTGCAAAGCTGACTGAATCGTCCTCTTGTTTTAAGTCGAAACCCTCTCAAACCCGTTCGCTCACAGCTGTCTAAACATCATGATGGTAGTCAGAGAAGGGGGGCTGATGAAGATGTGTTACATTTTGACCTGACCCATGTACATCCCAGAATGCCTTGCAGCATGACGTGTGCTAATCAGGCACAGTGGGAGGCTGAGAGATAGACAGCTCATAATTCGCCTCCATTTGAGTCATACCTATAACCTGGCACAGCACCAAGTCGGGAATCTAATCCTGTGTGTATTTGAACCGAGATGATATTTTTTCCTGGTGACCATGCAAGCGACCCAGGAAGTTCTGTAGCTGTTGTTTTGCCTCGCCCACCACTTTATGGGATTTTAATTGGCCCTCCCATTAATAACACAGGCAAACTAATTTAGCAGGACCTGTCTGCTTTAAAAAACTACAGGAACAAAGGCAGGGCGGGTAGAAATCAATCTTAGCCCTGGGACAGAGCCGGTGACCCCTTTAGTCTTTGAAGATGGTCGCCCAAAAAAAAAAGAAAGAAAGTGAGGAAGAAGGAGGAAAAAAGAGGAGGAGGTGGCTGAGAAGGAGGAGGAGCGGAGGGAAGAGAAGAAAAAAAAGAAAGGAAAAAGGCATCTGAGAAGTTATTTAACTACAAACACGGCCTACCTTCCCCATTCCAGCTGCATAATCGAGCATAATAAGTGCCCTGCAAAGGTCCACTTAATGTATTTTTAACACTGCAGAGCAGCTAATCCTGTCAGAGAGAATAAAACGGAGGGAGGGGAAGCATATATATATATGTGTGTGTGTGTGTGTGTGTGTGTGTGTGTGTGTGTGTGTGTGTGTGTGTGTAAGAGAGAGAGAGAGAGAGAGAGAGAGAGAGAGAGAGAGAGAGAGAGAGTTTGAATCCTTAACTCCATAACAGTGCAAGCAAATGGGCCAGCTTTAGCAGACAAAAGAGAGAGAAAGAGAGAGAGAGAGACTCATATTTCTGCCCAAAGTGCGGATTCGTTTTTTCCGCTTTAGTGGCCATTAAGGAATAGAGATAATAACAATAACAGTGACTGCCAAGCCAAGCAACTCACTGACTTTACACTTTGGATGAAATATGCTTGACATTAAACTGGCCCTGTAATCACTGCTCTTGTACTGCTTCTATGCCGAGGTCAGTGTACGCTTGCATATAAGACGCATCATACACATCTCAGGTGCACACGGGCAAAGCAGCACAATGACAAAACTGCCAAAAGAGGACTATAGAAAAGTCCTGCAAACTTGAAGCGTCCAGGGGAGTAGAAATATACATAAACAGCAAAACATTTATATATCTATAATACGGGTGATTTTCAGAATAGTCCATTTACAAGACTTAAATCTTAAATGAGAAATGTCACGTGATTGTGCACAGCAAAAAAGATTTGATGGGCATCTGCTGCTGGAACAAACATTCATCATCATGTGTTGTTCATTTTTATTACCCTAAAATGACTTCCAAAAGTCATACTTAACAATCCTGTTTCATAATGATGCTACAGCTTATCAGGACATTTATCTAATTTGTCCAACAGTTATGGGCTCTGAGTGTGATGGTCAGGTGTCTACTGTGTTCTTTGATTGATATTATTTAACTTGAATGAATCTCCATCACTAGAACATGAGCATGGCACATCAGTGCTTCTTTCCAGCTGGAAAAATACTGTTCAGATGAGAGCGAAAGATTCAAAGCAACTTCAGTCATCCTACATTCAATTGTTTGACCTATTTGCCTGTTTTCTATTGTAGAGGTGGGGACTATTAATTTTGCTTTCAGCATTTTAATGCAAGAAGATTTCAGGTCTGCATTTCTTTGGAAACAACAGCAGTCGAAATCAGATTGAGCGTATGCACCAGGTCTAATGGTTAATCGCAGCTGCTGTCTTTGTCGCGCATGAATTTGTAGTTTTATTCCAGAATCTGTCAAAAGAGGGATTGAGGATCAACACAATGGCAAAGCAAAAACAAACAAAGACATCAGGGAAGACAGACAGACACTCAAACGCATCCAACACTCAGTCCTCCTCACTTGGCTTTGTCAAAACACCTTTTTTCCTGCGCGCGTTAAACTGACAGTGCCTATTAGTAGCTCAAGCATATAATCACATCTCTGTAATGAGTTATTAATTAAACCAAGGGCATCTGTTGCCCTGCTAACAGCCCTCCTAAACAATCAACTAGAGATTTGTGATTTTTGACTCGCTGACACTATTAAACAGATCAATAATGGTTGTGTTTTTTTGTTAGTTTTTTTGTTGGGGGTTTTTTGCAAGAAAGCATGAGTGCTATGAGCCTGGTCTCACTCCACTCTTTGCCAATCAACCATGTAGAATACTAATAAGGGAATTAGCCGCTTCATATTCAGCATGTGGCCCATCAAACAGATCTTTATCAACAAGGAGCTGGAGACTCATTTGCATGGAGCGAGACTGCTTTGTAGGTAAAGATTTCACAATACGTTGCTCATTATGCCCCCGCCAATTTTGTCTCTCACTTTTCCGCTCCCCGTAGTCCCCCTCTCCACATGTGTATACAGACAATTGTGGAAATCTGGATTAAAAACGTGTCGGCCCTATAGCAAACGTGTTTATCCTGCTGTGGAGGCTCTTGAAGATTTCTTTTAAACAACTTACCTTTCATGTGGGGCGCACAGTGTTTATCATATTTATTTATTTGCCTTGTGAAGCATCCCGATTTTTTAATGAAGTCTCTGTCCTTCCTTTGAAATCCTGCAGCTGGGTAGCGGAGCTTCAGCCGTCCCCGTCTGGCATTCTGCTCTTTTTGATAGAGGCCGTAATCTCGACTGATAAACGCTGCACTTAGCGCACCTAATGATGACGACTGTTTACAGCACAAGAGGAGATGCTCTTGGTCCACCTTCATGTCGCTTGAATGAGTCACAGCACAGGACAGAGCGCTAAAGTGATAACATTTTTCATGTCTTATACCTGAAAAATCCAAGGATTGGCATAGAATCATGCACACTGATGCTTGCATAGGATTGCGTTGAATGAAGCTCATGAAGGTAGTCAATGTAGGTTTGTTGGATATTTATTGGATATAATATTTAGACTGTCTTTTCTGAGACATTTATATGCTCCCTGCAGTTTGTTAGTGTAGAAACATGCTCACAATGCTGCTAGAGACAATGAATCAGCACCTTCTGACCAATCCGTTTTGTTACTATCTCACTGTTGTCTTCATTGCATTGAAAGAGAAAGAATTTCAATCATTAAAACAGAAACGTCAGCCACATTAGGTGTAATTAGAAGGCGGTAGCAGTATGATGTAATTTATTAATTAAAAAAATAAGCATTTATTTGCGCTAAAAGTACTATGACACAATTTAGGACATGCTGTTAGTAAATAATAACCGTTGCAGTGCAAAGCATTATGTCAGGCCGCACAATTATGTGTTTTACACAAGTACGTTGTAATATTTTAAACCAATTTTCTCTCTTAGATTTATAGTAGTTTGAAGCCTATTAATCCACATCACTACGGATTTAATGTTTACTTTTGTTAGTATAACTTTTTAATCCAATCCAAAGGTATTCCAAAATCTCTAATTCTCTTTTTATATATATATACTGTATATATTTACTGTATATATTTATACTGTATATATAGACACACACAAGAGGTGTTAAACAAGGACTTTTCATTTTACAAGTATAATAATGGATGCTAGCATGGCGACACTACACGCAGTTGTAAGTGGCTAGTGTGTCCTATTACGCACACGTCACGGACCAGTCCACAGACGTTAATCAAGTTGGCAGACAACAATGTTAGTGCGTGCATTGAAGAACGTGCGGTGATAAAATTTGTTGTTAAAGAAGCCATAAAACCTGCAGATATCTACAAAAGACTTCGAATACAGAACGGTAATGAGACGCTCAGCCGCAATAAGACATTTGAATGGTGTAAACATTTCAAAGATGGCCGTCAGTGGCGATCCCCGTCGTGGTGGTTTCCTGATGACGAAGTGAAGCAAGCTGTCCTAGGATGGTTCAGGAGTACTGACACATCTTTCTATACCAAATCTTTCCAGGCATTAGATAAACGCTGGGATAAGTGTGTAAATGTAGCAGTGCAGTATGTTAAAAAAACAACTGCAGTTTCCACTCCTTGAAATTTGTTCTTTCATTTTATAAACTGGAAAGTCTTTGTTTGACTGTGTTTGTGTATGTGTTCATGTATGTATTGTGTATATGAATGTATATGTATATATACGTGTAATAATGCGTGTGTAATAAAATATCTCAGTGATTTTTCCTCAAGATCTTACAGTGTTGTTCACACAGTGTTAGTCCTTCATTTAGCCAGCACTCAGCTGTGCTTTGTAGTCTGTAAGCCAGCCTCTTAGCACAGGTTAAGGATATAATGATTCTCCCCTCCCCCTCTAACTAATCCTAAAATGATTGCCCAGGCATGGGTTTTGGTTTCACCAGATGGACCGAGGGAGAGGAGGAGCGTTCATTTACAATGCCCCAACATTTCTCCACGTGTGTGGCCATGACCACGTAGATCACCACTGATTGCAGCGCCAGCGATGCTCATCGTCCATCATTAACGAGGTGGGCGAGAGTCCTGCAGCATGACAGAAAGAGAAGAGAGATGACTGGTGGTCTGAGGATGACCGTTTTGTGATTGTGCTAACGTTCTGAGTGGTTGAACTTGCATGTGTGTGTACGTATCATTTGCTTCATGACGTCTAATGATGCAGAAAAGAGGCTCATTTATGATATAAGGTATCAATTGTAGTCAGTCTATCCCAGAAGATCAAAGTGCTATTTTCTTTGGGGGTTGGTCACAAAGAAAAATGATGAAGAAAGATGCTCTGGGAGAGAACAAGAAGGAGAAGAAGAAATAGATGAGACCAGACATGTAGAGGATGTGAGAACGTCTTGAATGAAGAGGAGGTCAACCCAGTCCCACTCCTTGTCTTCTCATGATGCATAACGTTGCAGGATTACAGTGGGACAAAGTGGGCGCCGGATGGTTTTGGCAAACCATAAAACCCACCCTCCTCTGGGTCTCATTGAGAAATGATTGCCAGTGAAGTGTTTGAAGTCTCTAAAAGACCAATGTGCATTGACAGAGAGAGAAAGAGATGAAGAGAGAAGTGACAGTGAAACTGTATCTGTCCTGCTTATGCAGTCAATTTTGCCTCTCTTTATCCCTCTAACAGCGCCAGGATGTGTGTTCTGCCCGTCGAGGTTGCCAAACTCATTTCACCTTCTGGACCTTGACTTGACTTGGAGCCAGACGGCCTGAAGTGATAAGGCCGCTGTAGAGCTTTGCTCCTTTAAAGGAACACTATTTGACAGCCAGCGAGACAGACATTGTTCCGAGCCATATTTCTAGTGAGAACAACAGGTAATGCATAGCCAGATTGCATTTATTTGCCTGACATAAAGACTGACTTGATTTTCTTAAATAGCAGCACAAGAACGAAGTGTCCCTTATGTCCATTCCGCATTCGGGGTGCCATTTAGCTGCTGTAACAATATGCATATTCCTGTTCAAAAGCGACATGTAATATTCCGATATTTTTTAGCAGTAAACGTTTATATTTAAGAGCGATATTTACAGGATTCATAATGATATTTAAAGATGTATAGTGGGCTCTGAATGGCAAAAAGCTGCTTTGGCAACCTACTTTTGGAATCACCCAAATATAGAGCCACTGCATTCCTTCTTCAATGTGTTGCATTAAATATAACTTTTTTATCCCTCGACTTCAGGACGAATCGCCATCTACTGCACACTTTAATTTTCTCTGTGTTTGGATCAGCACAGGTCATTCTTTTAAAATAAACGCAATACATCATGTGTCACTTTAGTAAAAACGGTACGTTTCATATTATGAATCACCGTTCCAGATTCCTGGTCCAAACATGTTACTCTATAACTCATTCGATAGCCTTTAGGAGTCATTTGACTTCAATATGAAGTCGGCAAACGGCAGATGAGAGCGACCTTGCCCCGAGTTTAAACTCATTCCACTTCGGTATTCACATTGTCTACCTCACCAATGGCATGGGCTCATTTTGGCAGGCCCATTGCTTGGGTGTCATGGACAGCGGTGACAAGTGCAGCCCAGAGCTTTTTTACAATACTGTGAAAGAATTCAAGGTCCTCTGGTCTGTCTGTTACAGTCCTCTATGGAATATTATTGAATTATGCTTCTTTTTTTTCCATTACAGCATCAAAAGCGCAACTATTCACAAGGTGATCGTTTTCTTCTGCATAACACATGCTGAATGTGAAGAACAAATGTGACTGTTGGATGTCGCAGTACGCTTGCAGTGGGGTTACGCAATTCACAATATGGATTCTGCAGTTTAATGAAAGGTTATATCCACATTCTAAAGTTTCAGCTTGACTGTGGGTCACTGAATCTGGCAGATTATTGAGACTTACACTATCCCATGTTTTAGAGTCAGCAAGTTTCAGGTGTAATCGAGTAATTGAGTAAAAAATCTAACAACTTGGTATGCATCTATTAGTAAAATTATCATTGTGGGGGTGGTGTGATGTTATTGCTATTTTTATCTATTTATTTAAACGTAATCTTTTCATCCGTATACAAGGACTTATAACAAGCTACTCTGTGAGGACAAAGTGGTTTCTCAGAGCCTCTGAGGTGTTATGCAGTTTATAATATATATTTAGAAATTTCCCCACTGTGGGACGAATAAAGGTATATCTTATCTCTACATCTTATTGAAAATAAGATATAATATAGTCATTGAATGAATATAATAAGGCCACAATTTAACTTCAGTATGATTTTAAAAGGTATTTTGTGTGTCTAGGTCTGTAAGACTTGGTTGCATTCCAAAGAACTGACATTTCAAATGTGTCAGGGAGGAATTGCTGTTCATCCCAGGTGATTTGCATCAATGTAAAAATCTCGTAAACTCTATGAACAACAATTGGAAAGACATTTAGCTGCATGACTTGTTTTGACCTTTTCTAGGTTCTCCCATACTACCCAACTGCTATATTCCTTCCACTGGCTTCCCTGAAGCTGCCTGCATCAGATTCGAAAAACTGATGCTCGGCTACAAAGTCAAAAATGCACCAGCAACCCTCTCCCTCACAGCACTTCTCTCATCCCACACTTTACCATGCTTCAATCACTGCTTGACTGGTCCCACCATCTCTCAGGCCTTAGGGCTGTTTCTGCACCTTCCAAAAAAAACCTCTCTTTCTCTCTCAACAGAATTTAAGCACCAAATTTAGAGTTTAAGCACCAGAGTCTAAGCACCAATCGATAAACCGATAGATTATCCAATCTATCTAATATTACAGTTATTGTTATATTATTTAATAATACACTCTGAGTTCCCTTAGGAACGTATTACGTGGCATATCGCAAGTTTATTTAGTCTCGCACTTTGAATGCGTTTTTTTTATGATTACATTTTAAAATATACACAAAGATGCCAGGAGTATAAAAAGAAACTAGAGAGAGCGCAGTGTCACTGTGGCTACTCACTCCATACCAAAAATAAGATTTATTTTTGCACATGCATGAAAATGCTAAAGAATCCATAGAGCTAGCATTAGCCGCTAACTAGGAAGAAGCTAGCGGCTAATGCGAGCAATATGGCTTCTTTATGTGCAGGTTCAAGAATTTTTCTTGAAAGAAGAAAATCCTGAAAATCCTGCATATCGAGGCAGTAAATAAATAGAGGGAATAAAGACACACACACACACACACACACACACTCACTTACATACACTTTTGTATTACCCAAATGGGGTCTAGCAAATGTAAAATATTGAATTACATTTTTCCCTTTACTTTATTTCATTTTTATCTATTTAATTGATTGTTCAATTGAATCAATATTATAAAAAAAAAATTTCTATTATATTTGTATAAAATATTTATAATATAATTTTATAACATATATTTTTTAACCAAGCAGACATTTTGTTTTAAATAGTTTTAAAAATGTAAACTGTTGTTCACAAATGTTAATAAAATGTCTGCTTGTAATAAAAAACTGAGTTAATAAAAAAAATAAAAAAAACACACACACAAGCAATTTTATGTTTCACAATTCTTCCTTCTATCTGGACCGAAATTGAAGCGAACCGTGATTTTAAAAACCGAGGTACGTACCGAACCGGGAATTTTGTGTACCGTTAAACCCCTACTGCAAAGTAGTAAACAGATCATGAGAGTTATCAGAGTGACACCTGACTCATGTAATGACTCATTACCCGCTAGTCAATTGCTTTCTTTTACATTTTATCTTCAGTACCTAAAGGCCTGAAGGTGACTTTGCTTATCCCAGAGAGGCAGCTTTAGTTTAACAACTGTAAGGAGATCTGTGTTGGGGGTATGTTAAGTAGTTTGTGCAGTATGGGTTTGGAGGGCAAGGGGTGAGGAAGGATCCTCCTGCAAGGGACAGGTGGAGGAAAGATGATCCAGGTGCCACCCAGGCTCAGGCTGAACTTGAGACGTGTCCTCATCATCCCAGGTCAAGGGGAACGTCCAATCAGCCGGCTCTGTTTCACCGACTTGGGTAGGCCCAATTAAGACTCATAAAACGTCATCAAAATTCTAAGGGCCCTCATCATGGATGCCATTACCGGGGGTGGTCGGAGCAGCGAGGCCAGAGCTGATATCGGTTAATCAAGTGTTGAAAACAGACAGACTTCTGTTCAAGTCTGTGTGACACTTCATTGATTCTAAAATAACTAAAATAAGTGCTTTGGGCCCTATTTAGCGAGACACATACAAACATGTTATCAGCATGGTTATATCCAATTTAACGACATATAGATGAACATCTGAAGATCACCTGAACATTGTTGTGCTTGTCATAGCTGGAAACTTACGCTGAACCTAATCTCCCAGATTGTAAATGTATTATAATTATTTATTTATTCGTTTGTTTAGTCATTCGTTCATTCATTCATTCATTCGTTTATTTGAATAGACAAGAAACGGCTGCCTCTGTTTCACTCAGTGGTTGGAGCAGCAAGGCAAGAGATGATATTTTTATTAAAATGTCCAAAAAAAAAAAGAAGAAACGCTTCTGTTCTGCTAATGTTGTACTGTAAATCTGTACTTCTTTTATCTAAAGCTATGGGGATGGATTAGTGCTAAACATTGCAGAATAGATAGACAGAATAGATAGACAGAGTAGATAGACAGAGTAGATAGACAGAGTAGACAGAGTAGATAGACAGAGTAGATAGACAGAGTAGACAGATAGATAGATAGATAGATAGATAGATAGATAGATAGATAGATAGATAGATAGATAGATAGATAGATAGATAGATAGATAGATAGATAGATAGATAGATAGATAGATAGATAGATAGATAGATAGATAGACATTGTACACACATACTGTACAATGAACTTCAACTAAATGTTCAAAACAAATTTGTGTGTGTGTATATATATATATATATATATATATATATATATATATATATATATATATATATATATATATATATATATATATATATGAATGACTGTTTTTAACAGCAACATTCTAAAGTTAATTGAAAAACAAGAAAAACTGAAAAAAAAAAGGATTGACTGACATGAATGTGAGAGAAGATGTCAAAAGGTATTTTCTTATTGTTCTGGTTTTCTCGATGCTCATTATACCGGATTACACAGTAACGTCAAACACAAACAGATGTTTCATTTCTTAAACGTGCTTCAGACAAAGAGTCCCAGTATACAAGCAGAGAATAATCTTCCACCCAAGCAGACCTCGCTGGCCTCGGGCAGCACCTGTGCTTGACATCCCAACAGGACCGGATTCAACCTGCCGTCAGCCTACACGCACACAGCCCTCGGCTCGACACCTGTCCAACAACAAACACGCGGAAAGGCACCAGGCCACTCGCTCAGCACTCACACCCCACACACTACAGTCTGCATAGTTAGGATGTGTGAGGTATGTAGGTGTGTGTTAGCATGAGTGTGAGCAAGTGTGTGAGCCCTGAGGTAATAGCAGAAAGTTCCTTTTGATTTTGAAACCTTTAACGGGGCATAAAAACAAATTCCAGTTTGATGAAGTTCCTGTCCACTGGCTGAGACTTGTCCTTTAATGACAACTGTGGTGTTTTTTATTTTTTGTTTGGGTTTTTTGGCTCCTAGCTGTAATTGGTTCTCATTGGTGCTCATTTATATTATTTTGCCTTTTATTAGTTATATTGTTCACTGTGTTTTAATTCTCCACATAACTTAATGAAGCCACAACATGCTATATTGATGCCATGTACTTTTAATCACCAAGTTTTAGTAAATTTGATGTGCTTTTTTGTGAGAAAAAAAAACAACAGTTCACATCTGCTTTACTTGTTGCTTCTACACTGGTGGTGTTGCTAATAATTTGATCTTCCATATAATTGAGATCAGATTCGAATGCTCTTGTTGTGGTTTTTTTTTTTTTAATGGAGCTTCATATTCAAACATCAGTTACATAAAGCTGTTACACTGTGGCATGAGACTTAATACTACTTCTAGCTTGAGCTCAACAGATAGTTGCCAACACTAAATCATGCATCACCTTGCATCACCTTTATCTTGTATGAATAGCAACAGATTTTGAATAGCACTGAATACGGGTGTGTGCATAATTTCAGCAAGTTGTAACAAATTCCTAACACGTGTTTTACGTGATATCTGGATGTGTTAACCAGGGTGTATTTTTAAATATTTATTAGGGTTTCTGTTCTCAAGAATGTTGCCCATCATAGTGCCGTGAAACTGAAGAGGAGTTGCTCAGAACACACACCGCTGGTGGCATGTCCAGCTGCCATTGTCCACGTTAGAATCACATGTAAAACACCATCTAAAATAAGCATGTAATCAAATATCCCTTTTGTACTGAGCATTACTACAGCCAAATGCAGTAATAAATCCTTATGACTGAATGTGGAGTCTCGGGTTAGACTTTCACAACACTGAGAAACGATCCAGTCTGGCTCTGGAAGATCATCCAGCCAATGGCATGCGAGGGAACATAATTGCCTACTATCTTTGAATAGGTGTGGTATTAGTAGATTTCTTATGATTTATTGCTGAGCAATTTGGAAAATCAAAAGACTGGCTGCATGATTATCAGCTGCTCTACACACAATACATCATGAATAAGCAGGATCTCCTTACAGCCATGCAGCCATGTGAGCTAGCTAGCTATGTTGGAGGAAAACTGGGAAGTTTCATTTTTTGCAGAGAAAATATTACTGACATTAACTCAAGTTCAAGTTTTTTAAGTTTATAGTTGGTGATTTTTTTTTTTTCGCATAACATAAAAGCACAAGCGCTTTGAGTCCCTCTCCAGGCTAGCAAGGGTCGTGTATAAGAAATTTTTTTATCAGAAAGCAAATATATGTGTAGCTGTCTATTAGTATTATGTAATGCTCACAGCTATAGTTCAGGTTACTTTCTTTTGAAGTAAAAAATGGTTGAAAAGAGAAATAGCTCACGACTGTGTTTGAGGCGTGCTGTTTTCATACCATTGTGTCATTACTGGTGTCTGGGTCACTGTACAAGAATGTGCTTTAAAGATGTAGCCATGTAATAACTCAATTAGTTTTGTTTAATAAGTATAAATGAGTTCATGTAACGCACTCCGATTATCATCTCTGCATCTTAGCGCCTCGCTTGTCAAGCATTCTCCTTTTTGTGTGCCTAGCTCCTTCAGCAGTGTAATCGAATCGGAGGGAAAATAATGCACGAACGCATTCAAACGATCTCAAACCCTCAACTGGACACGTTCTCGAAACATCCATGTCACTTCCTTCGACTATGAACATTCGTTTGAATGTTGAGTTTATGGTGAGTCTCTGTGATGTTCAACAATTTCATTCTTTTCAAAAGATGAAAACCTGGAAAATATTTGAGTCTGGGTTTTTTTTTTGTTTTTTTTTTACAGTTACACATCAGACCAGAACAGGCGTATAATTGCACTTTTAGAACAATATTCCTGCAAAAACATTTAAATTTCTTTGTACTTCAGTTCTCTGTGTCAACACGGCATTTGTCAAGGTTTTCAGGCCTAACTGCACCGTTGAAGCTGCTGTGTGAAAGCGTGTTCAGGGCCAAGTTTATTTTTCCTCTTACACCTTAACGCTGTCATAAAGCTATTTTCTGCTCCAGCGCAAATCCTAATTGATCGCCCTCAATCTAAGCTTTACATTGCATGGGAAGATGATATCATTTGATACTGATATTTCTCTCTCCCTGCTATTTTCTCAGCTCTGGAGGAATAGTGTCTAGACAAAGGCGTATGTACACAAGAACACGCTCAGGATAAATGTTTAGACAGTCATTATTGTAATTTAAAAAATGTTAAGGTTGACTTGCTTTAGAGCAGCTGCGAGCGTGAAGCCTTGGCCTCCGGCAGTGCTGAGCCTCACACACTTATTGCTGTCTCTCATACCAGCCGTGTTAACAGGCAATGGTCTAATTAGATAAATAAAGATCTGCTCTTGTTGTCAATCACTGAATGCCCAAAAGCTGCATCAGTGTGTTTGTGTGACCGAGACGATTCCTTAAAATACAGTGACAAGTTGTCAAGAGTTTCACAGACTCATGCAGCTGTTGTTTAGGCAATATGTTAAAGGATGTGTCCAAATGTGAGTCTTGTGTTCTAGTACATATCAAACATATTTTTCATACGTCAGCAGTTTAATTGTTATTAAATCGATTGATAATATGGTGGCAAATCTGTGTGTTGTAGTAGTGATGTAGAAAAAAAAAAAAAGTGTATATATATATATATATATGAATACTGAAACAGACATAACCCTAATCACTTCAGGATCATAATCATGTACTAAGTCTCTGAGTTGCATCTCTTTTTTACTACCGAGTTTAACTTAACTGCTACAGTTGAGATGAGAGAAACATATTTTCCCATGTGAATTGTTTTCCTATGAATAACATGCAAAGCAAAAGTCCACGCTAGGCGCCTGAGAAACACCATATCCAATTGTTTCCTACCATGGAAAATTATTGCTTACATTAACAAAATTATAACTGTTTGATAGAAAGAAAAACCGTGTAAGAACCTGTCGAATTTGCCGAAGAGTTTAGCAACCTAACGTGGCCCGGTGTATTAAATGCTGAGCTGTCTGACGATAAACCTTTCACAACTCTACAGTGACGAGGCAACACGTGAGTGAAATCAGTCACAGATGTTTTTGATGAGAAATCTACTTAATTCATGTGATACCGTTCTCTCCAGGACATATATGGCAACATGAATGTCAGTACCATCTAAAGTATATCACTGAAGATAATAGCTTGCCCAGATGGCAGAAGCAGTCACCAGCAAGTCAGCACCTCGGGCAGCAGGTGATTCATTCAAGCCTAAAAGGCCATGGATGAAATTAGAAAAAATGAAAGAAAGGGTGTGAGGAATGGAAATGCTCGTCTCTGTGTTGTAAACTGCTTCAAACATTTTTTTTTTTCATTTACTTCTTCAGTAGACAAGGAGGAATGTCCAAGGCAGTTTAGACTAAGGGTTCACAATGATTCAAGAGTTATGAAAACAGGAGTCCCAGTGCTACAACTAGAATATAGTAATCCACTGACAGGCGTATACACACACACACACACACGCAGGCTTTCCGAGGGCTTGCGCTGAAGGGAAACAGAGTCTGTCGAATGGATCGAGCTGATCAGAAAAACACACGTCGGAGGATGTTGTCCACGAGCCCTAACGAAAGCTGAATTATTGAGTAACAGGAAATTAAAAAATTCCTGCAATGCTGATCCACCACTCCAAGCCATTGTGCTAGGACTCGACCTGTCCCCTGTTTGAACTCCAGCCACTAAGAAACAGCTCTTTATTGCCCTCCTTTTGGATTTTGCACTTATCTTCCCCTGACCAACAATAAGAGTTTTCTACTACAGCAAGTACAAAAGCCAAGATAGTTTTTTTCCCCCCAGGTACCTTTACTTTTTTTATAAGCCACACATGGGTAACATGCATGAAGAAGACAAGCATCATAACTAGCGGGTCCAATCGTTTTTGTGGTGCCAGAGCACCATGCAGCACATTAAAACCTTTACTCGCCTCGTTTTTGATTTCCTCAACTGTCATTTACAGACAGCTACATTCCTAATCAGGGCAAGTTTCCTAGTGAGTGAGCATTGTTTTGGGTGGTTGTTATGACAACGGTGGGAGAAACACTGAGGCATTGAGACGCAGCCGCAATTTCATAGCGCACAGTGAATAATAAAACACTGAAAACTGCCCATGCATGCGAACTTTGCACATGCAACGCACAGGCCAACATAATTGTGTACTGTAGGGCAGGATTAAAGTCATCTAATGTAGCATTAATGGCAGGACGCAGAAGTTGAAAAAACACCCATTCGTCAAAGCCGTCACAAGGAACAACGCCGTAAAGCAGTAACTGCGGAAACCTTTGAGATCCGAAGCCACCGGTGCTCGACAGGCCACGTAAAACATTAGCAAGGGGAAAACTACAGATGTATGATTGCACTGCTTCGACAACATGTGCAAATAGTTAACCGAAACGGGTCGAGGCAGGCTGCTAATTTGAGATTTTATGGGCCTGTTCGCTAACGTTTGGTGAAAGGTTATTCGGTGGTCAAAACAGTCGTATGCATTAGCAAAACCTGGGTGTGCTTGGAAATTCCAGGTGAATCTTACATTTCAGAACATGTTTATGGGAGGGCTGTGAACACCCACCCAGGAAATTAGCTATGACTGCATTACACACATCATCACGACCACTAGGCCGGTGCACCGACGTTCTTCTCGACCCCTTTCCTCTGCTTCTGCTTGTGATTAGCTATAAATATGACATCACTCAAGCAGGAGAAATGGGATTCAAAGTCGGTTGTGACCATGAACACAGAGCTTGTTGTTTCACTTTTGTTCACTTAATCACAACAGCTCATTAATTTTGAGAGAGTTTTCAGAATCCACGCATGTATCAAGTGAATATATATATATATATATATATATATATATATATATATATATATATATATATATATATATATATATATATATATATATATATATAAATGTAAAAAAGGCAGAAATTCTGGTGACTCTTTCTAATGATGCTTCTTCGTAATCACAGGAAACAAAATATATCGCATAAAAAAGAGGCTATTTTAAAATTTCAAGATTTTACTTGTATACTAATGTCCAAGATCTGCCGTATAAATGTTAACAGGGGGTTTATCTTCAGTTTGATCCGGGAAATATTGGTCCCCAAACACTTTAAATGCGTGTGCATGAGTTTCAGGGGAAGTTTTAAAGAGAAGGACAGTGAGCTTTTTAGCTGCCAAGAATGTGAATGTTTCATGAAAGAAAAAGAAAAGAAAAAAAAAAAACACTCTCCCTGAAGTAATTATTGCCTTTCACTCATGAGTGCAGTCTGGCAGGTTTGCTGTTTGTGTTTATTGCCAAGCAGTGACAGGTGCAGGGGGAAAGAGAAACGGTTCAAAGGGCCGTGCCTGACGTGCCGAGCGATCTCTCCTCACTCATTATCTCCCCTGCGCCATATTAGCACATAAATGAAGCTCCACTTTGTCTCCGGCGTGCTGCAACTCACGCTGAATAAACCAGTCGGCCCTTATCGTTAATGGGCAGATTTTCCGACACCTTTAAAACCTTCAGGCCAGTCACATCCGGCGCTTTTTTAATACGCAAGCAACGCGTTCGAGACGCCGCTTTTATCCGAGCCGCGATGAGTGAGTCTGTGATTTATAATCCTTAATATGCATTTAATTGACATCTTATTATACCATAACACTCAATGTCTTTTTAAACCTCCTTGTATATGAAATACTTATACATTTTTTGGCCTGAAGTTTAACAGGCAGAACTTAAGCATGAGTTTCAATAGCATTAATAATTGAAAGGACGCAATTTTGTCAAATTACAGTGCTCAAACAAGATCCAATCTTTCTTCATTAATATAAATTTAAAACCATCTAAGAGCAATATGATTAATAATGCAGAAGATATGAAGGGCTCGGAAAGGTATTATATAAGAATGTGTTACTATTTGAATTAAATATGTTCGCAGTAAAAACAAATTGAACCTCTTTAACCACCCCGAAAATGGCTTTGTGCATCCCTTTCTGTTTTGCTGTGATTTTGCTGAGAAATCTTTTTTTTTTTTTTTTTTTTTACACATTTGTACATACACAGAATTCATGGGAACAAAAGTGACACAAATGCTGTATAAAAAAATAAGTATGCTGTATATAAATAATGCTGGTGAAGGAAACTAATCGCTGACGGTGTCGTGTGGTGTGACGTGGCCCGGCACAAATGATAGCTACGGTTACAAGTCAGATGTTTTTGGGCTTTGAGAACTTACAGACTGTTACACAGCACTGACACTGGACACTCCTTACATAAATAATACTAATACTGTACCAATTTTATAGAATGCTACACCATAATCATCATAATTTCTTTGTTACATATCACAAATTCAATCTGTTAATTGTTAGCCTTAGATCACGTCTGGCAAACAAGTTTCTTGTTACTATAGAAACGATACAGACAAAGTCTAATTGAAACCTTAATTTGAAATACTGTCAGAGCTGTTCTTATAACTAATCAACAGAGTCTGACCAATCAGGTTCACAGTTCAGCAGCGCTGTGGTAGAACCTTGTATATGCTCACTTATGTAATAACAGTTTATCCGGTTGTGTGCTCAATTTTTTTTCCCCCTTTTACGCATGTTATTTTGAATGAGATCTTTGTAGTAAGGCTTTATACTGTTTTTTGAATAGACTCTCATAGAAGCGGAATCTGGCAGCACCTACAACCCCGTTTCCCACTTCATATTTCAATCTTTCATCCACGTCATATATCTTGGTTACGTCAATTCTTTTTATAAGCCTAGGCCATCCGCAGCCGTGTTGCAGACTCATGGTGATTTGGCGTGCATTAAAACATTTAGTATTTATTTTTTGCTCGTTTTGTTGTGCGTTTTTTTCCGAGATGCCAGATCTGACAGCTGGCACAATGGAGGCCGAAACTTGTAATTGCTGCCTCCTTTTTCTCTTCCTTTCTCTGCCGCTGTGTTAGCTCTGAGAGAAAGAGTTTTTTGTTTTTTTTAATTATGCCAAATACGTGCGACCTGAAGAATGCAGGATTAATCAGCACATTAAGGACAGCTCTGCATTGGAAATAATTATTTGGAGGCTAACAAGGTGCCGAGATGCCAAAGCCAGCTCCTTTCAGGAATGCATTTTAAAAAGCAGTTTAAAAAGCCCTCAGATGTCGGCATTATCTCGCGTGACCAAATTAGGGGCAAATGAGAAAAGTTTATCTGGCATTTTGGAGTATTGAAAGAGCTTAGGCTTTATAAATTATACAGAGTGTGTGTGCCTGTGTGTAAAAAGGGGATGGGGAGAGGAGAGAACTGTGGGTAAATCCCTTTCGGGAAGGGGGGTTTTGACGAGGGAATCGAGGCCTTGGTGGATTAAGAGCTGAGCGTTTTGTTTCTCTCACCATCCTTCAGTCTGCACGGAAGCAAGCCAGCACAACTTTACAGGCAGATTAAGCAGAACGGCTGTGTAAAAACTCTCGTGCAAATGAGCGCAGGCCAACTTAACACGCCGAGAAAAGCCACGCCGTAAACTGATTATAGCTGACCACCCATGAAAAGCATAAAGGAAAGAGAAGAAAAGGCGTGATTTAATAAGCGCCGCGTTTTCTTGCTCGCTGCCCAAATCGCACTCATCGCAGGGTCTCTGAAGTGAGGGAGCTTATTGGGCACTCATTTCCACCTAGAAAATTATATCCAGTATCTTTTCCTCTGGAATACATTCAAGGTTTTTTGTGTTTGGACGGCACAATGGTACAGTGAAGATAGGCAAAGGTTCTACCTCGAGCTTTTGCGTGTTCTCCCAGTGCCCATGGGTTTCCATTGGGTTCACTAGTTTCCTCCGAAGTCTCGAAAACATGACAAAAGGCGGGTAGGCTTATTTAATTTGTGCTTCATGTAAATGAGTATTTGCTTGGAACCCAGTAATGGATTGCTTCTCATCCAGGGTGTATTTCTTCATCCTGCTCAGTGTTCCTGAGATTGACTCCGGATCCACCCTGCTTTACATATATGTTTTTGTACATCTTTTCATATGAGCTAATGTTGACTGTGTTACCGCCCTACCATGGGTTTAACTGGGTGAGTCATTCACTTAAAAATAGATTAGTGTTTAAAACAGACTCTGGGGAATGATCAAAGTACATTCAGCTGTATTTAGTGACAGTTTAATGCAAGATTACAAGAGGAACTCAAGCAGCTCTTAAACAATACAACAGAGATAATAATACCACATACAAAGAACCATGTGCATATCAATATTGGGACACCTGACTTTTCCAGCCTTATGTGGTTTTTACCCCAAACTCTTACCACAAAGTTGGAGGCACACAATTGTACTTTTTGTCTTTGGATGCAGTAGGATGAAATTTTCTCTTTACTTGAACCAGGTGACCCAAATCTATTCCAGCATGACAATCCCCCTGTGCACAAATCAAACTTCATGAAGATATGGTTTAGATGGGTTAGAGTAGAAGATTTCAAGTGGCTTGCTATAGAGCTTCGATCTCAACCCTCTGATCTGAACACCTTCTTGTAGAATGAATGTGAACGCTGACTGCACCCCAGGCCTCCTCACCTCACCTACATCGGTACCTGACTTTACTAACACCCTTGTAGCTAAAGGAGCACAAATCTCCACAAGCACACTTTAAAATCTTGTGGAACATCTCCCCAGAAGAGTGGAGGTGATTACAACAGCAAATGGGGAAAATGGGGAATGAGCTGTTCAAAAAGCACATTCCATACTTATAGTTAGGTGTCCACAAACTTTAGTCCATATAGTGAACAGAATTTCTGTTTTTAAAGCACCTTTAACAAACCCTTGGATTTTGATAAGCAACACCCTCTAAAGAATGATAAATGTAAAAAAAAAAAACAATGCAGAAAAGACAGAAAGGAATGAAGGGGAAAAGAAAACTCCCTCACTGGTAAAGAGATGACAATAAAGATAGGTTTATTATATTTGCAAGAATACTGTGTTTTATATAAAAAAATTTATCTTTCACCCCAGCTTTCACCCCAACTTAGAAAAGGTGTGTGTCTCCGTCTTCACCAGTCAGTTCAGCTCAGTGGAAAACTCTCCCAGTATCTCTCTCTCTACAGAAACATGAATCGTTTACTGGTCGTAACGTGGACATTTTTATGACGATATGAAAACAGCACTTTGAAGAAGGACAGTGAAAAGCATCAAAAGCAGCAGGTAGAGGAATGCTAAACACTTGTTTGATCTTTAAAAGCTCAAAAGTAAAAATCCTCCATCAGATATGATCAGCGTTGGATAGTGATCTCTATTGTTCCTGCTGTGCTTTGCTTCAGGCCAGAGTCGTGTAATGGCTGACTAAACACCACTCCACTTCCTCTAGTTCCAGCACTCTTCTCTCACAGGAAACGTGAAAAGTGGCCATCAGGAGGGGTTGAGGATTTGTTTATATATGTGTTTTTGTTAATCTAGACACAGCTCATTGATTGAACATTTAAGAATTATATTTAAGAATAAGAAATAATGCAAAATGTTTAAAAAGCATAAATGCTCTCAACCAGCTTAATGAAGGGGAATCACCTAAAATACTCTGCTTAAAATGATCTATTTATAATCAAAGTACATTTTCATAAAATAGTTATTTGCAAAACTACTGGTTTAGTCAAATGTATGCATGTAAATTAACAAAACAATATTTGCAACGAAAAACAAAAATGAACCTTTCTCTTCAAATTAGTCGAAAAGTATATATTATTTTGTGTATCATGTATACATTTATTTTTTTAAGTAGTTAAATTACTAATTTAAGATGAGTGTATTAACAAAGTGTATGCTTTTATCCACAAGTATCCATAGATACAAACAAACATTTGCACATTAATAATAATAATCAATTGCCTTTAACTTTTGAACATGCTTATAGACTCCCTTTTTTTTTTAGCAACACACACACACACACACACACCTGCTCACTCGTACATTTATTCGATCAATTAATCAATCGTGTGGCAGCAGCACAATGCATAAAATCAAAGCAGCTCCAGGTCAAGAGCCCAAGATAATGTTCATATCAAACATCAGAATGATCTCAGTGACTTTAATTGTTGCATGAATGTCTTTCCGCCTCAAGCTTCAGACTGTTGGGGTTTTTGAGAGGTTTTTCCGCATACCACGGTTATAAAGAGCACTTAGTTTAGTGGCTATAGACTTCCTGTCAGCTAGCTTCCAGTCTGGCAATTCTCCTCTGACCTTTCCGTGTTTTAAGGTTTTAACTCGTCTAAAGTCCTTGACGTGTCTCTACATGATTTTATGCATTGGCACTGCAACCACACGAGTGGCTGATTGGACAGTTGCACTTGTGAACAGGTGTAAAAGGTGTTCTTATTAACATTGTTGTTGACCGCATATTAAACTCTAGCGGAAAAAAGCGCAGTCTGGGTTATGTTTAATACAATCTATTATGGAGAAATATGTTTTCTATAGAAGGAAAATAATCCCAGTTCTTTTTTTTTTGGAAAAAGAATATACAGCTAAAGGCATTTATTACTCAAGATACAAAATACATAGTTTTCATATAGCTGAAATCTTGAAATGTGTATTTTTGAGGAACGGAAAAGAAAAATCGCATAGATTCCACTTTTTTGCCTCTGGCTCATATCCACTCTGGATTGGCAGAAAGTTTGACACAGATGTAGATACTTACATTGCACAACTCCAATTTTTTCCCAAGGTCAGTGTGGCGTGTGAGTTTCTTTGTAAACATTTATATATTCCTATTGTTGGTTCTCTTTAGCCTGAATGCGCCATTAAAGATCTTTCCCTGATGTTAACCACATTGGAGTTGTAATTTGCACATAATGATGATGATCAGTGCAAAGCCACGCATGCTTTAATGAACTTGGTTTCGCATCCATAATTTGCTTGTGTTATTAGGACCGGAGCCGGGCTTGTCTTTTCCCACAAAGTTGTGATTATGAATAAGTTAAAGGAACTCATGTGGAACATTTGCTGTTAATGCCAACTCCTACTCACTCAGTTCACACATATTGTATTAGCAGTAGAAATAAGAAAAACACACCTAGGTTTGTACCTAAACTTAAGATTATTAAGGTATATTTCCTGCTAGTTTTGTTAGCAGTCCTCAGTGGGGGCGGGGTCTATGTCAGCTCTTTCTTATTCGCCAGTTTTATCCAGTGCACCATTTAAAGTTAAACATCACTTCATGTACAAAATAGGAGATTGTTTTTATTTATACACACTTACACCTTAAGTTTTTTAAACTGTTTGCACAGTAAGTATTTTTTTTTATTTCCCAAACAGCAACTCAAACTAGTACCTGATGTAAGTTTGTCTATTCACAGGTTATTATATTAAAGATCTCTTTGTGATATAGTATTGTTGCTATAATAACCGCTAAATCACAAGCTTATAGAATAAACAAATGCTATTTAACCAAAATGTGTACACATGATATGTGAGGATTTCTGATATGAATAAAGATTCAAACCTTTGAAGGTGTCTTCAGGGTCAGTACTTTGAAACAGGTGTCTGACTCAAGAAGGGTTTCAGGACGGTTAGTTTACTTAACCTGAGTGAACTTAGGTTTTAAAATATTGGATTGCTATCTAAATTTTGGATTTTATATTAATAAATAATAATAAATAATAAATTTAAAAAACTAAAAATTTTAGATGTTAAACTTCTAAATGGCATGATATCCGATAATACGTTGTTTTTTATGTTAATTTTGAACATGTTTAAATTTTTTATGAGATAACACTGTTTCTCTCTCTCTCTCTCTCTCTCACTCTCTCTCTCTCTCTCTCTCTCTCTCTCTCACACATGCAGGTTTTCACACCTGGTGTACTGCTTGTTTTCTAAACTCTTAAGCAAATGTGTTTTTTAAGTTGCAAAGTCAATGTTTAACATTCTTAGGCTTAGGCTTTGTCTAAGGTTACACTTTTGATCATTTTTGTCAGGCGTGATGTACAGTTGTGGAGCCAAGATTACTATAAAGTAATTTTTAAACTACTAAAGTACTAAAAATGTTATAATTTTCTTTTTTGTTTCTTTTTTTTTATAGTGTTTTGCTACTATTTTTTTGTAGCGTTTAACATACTGTGACTAACCCACATTTATTTTCTCTGCTCTAATGCATATTGGTTATCTACAGAGAAGCAGCAATCACCTAGCCTCGTGGCTATATTTAAAGTAAAAATAAAAAATAAACGGAGTAGCCATTACTGCACATCAGGTAAGGAGAAGTTGTAGCTTGAGAAAAGGTTATGATCTGTAATGATGAAAACATCGTATTTGGGAGGAAGGCCACAAAGCGATATCATTTTCTAATTTCAGCACCTTTCCCATGTTAGTCCTCAGTGCTTTAATGAACTGCAGCGCAATAGCTCTGATCCCTGTTATCACCAAGACTCTCGGCAGTAATTACCATCCGCTTCCTTATTAGACACCCTCGGCCATGAGGTGCTGGCAGTGAAGGGGAGAAAGATGATTTTTACTCCTCTACTTTCGCTTACATTACGCCGACTATTACATAAAGAGGGGAGGATATGAATGCGCCTTTCCATTCTTAGCATTTGCACAATGGGTTGGATTTTCCAGGGTGGTTTTACGCTTGTGGTGCCATTTCACCATAAAATGAAGACAACATGTATTTTACAAATATATATATATATATATATATATATATATATATATATATATATATATATATATATATATATATATATATAGTGAGACACAAGATCTGTTCCTCTAAAATTAATTTCAGGGTTAAATTGTAACTTCCATGTGACTTATAGATTATTCTAATTATCTTATAGAAGTAAGTTTGTCAGGGTTGAATAAATATTAAACATTATAGTCCAGTAATTGATGTATTTTTATATATATATATATATATATTATATTCATAGTACATATACATCTGTAAATTACTGCTTATAGTTCTATATTCCATTCTATTTGTCTTATGTAAATCATGTAAAAACTGTATATCCGGCACTAGCTTTTCTTCCACTCTGGTTGGACCCAAAAGTTGCCTTGTACTTGTACATGTGTAATAACAATAAAGCTGAATCTAATCTAATTTAATCTAATCATGGAAAAAGACTTTCAATGTAAAATAAATGCAAAAAAAAAAAAGAATAATAAAGTTGCACTTTGAAGGCAAAAATATGATTTCTGGAATATATGTGTAGTAATAGAGCTGAACTGGTTATTAATGTAATGAAATATCAGTCAGACACAAATGGCACCCCAGTGACTGAATAAGACATTAAAGACACTTTTAATCTAATGAGTCGTTTTTCTTGAAATTGACCCCCGTCCTTATTAACTCCATCTTGGTACATGTCAGTCATATAAACGGTTTCTGGCGCTGTAACACTGGCAATAAAATCTTTACGCAACACAACAAGGACACCTTCACCAATCCTGTCATTACAATAAACCGAATAGATATGGATCTGTTTTTTATTTTAAACCAGCCACACCAAGACAAGACACCCAATAGGAATGTGATCCTTGATGTGCTGGCTCAAGAGGCTGTCTTGACTGCTTAGTACCGAAAAGAAAAAAAATACAAACAGTACTAATGGTTCCAAATTCACCTGAGAATCCCAGCACTATAACCTGTCACAATTTCAGCTACATGGTTAAATTGCTATTTTTAAAGGGCTTCAGGTGGGCCTTTAGGGGCCTGAGAGGAAGGAGGTAGAGGGGTGTGAGCACACTCGTTTACTCCTCCGGCCTCTCGCCTCAGCAGTGGTGCTGGTGTGGATTTGGCCTATTAGCTGAATGTGGTTTAATGAGAGGAGGATTGGAGCAGAGGCTCGACTCCTGCTCTGCTTTAATGAGCCAAGTGCGAGGCTGTGGACCTCAGACCGCCACAGCGCTTTGTAGACGCCTAATGACACCAGCAGTCCCTGCGGAGATGGCGCCGCTGAGGCAATCGTCTTTCGCCCCGTGTGGTGAAATATCCAAGCAACACCTTTTTGTCACCCCGGGGTCACTTCTGGACCAGCGTTCGTGATCAGCTTAAAGGGAGAAAAAAAAAGAAAAACACCTTCGGGCTTTAGAAGTAGTATGAGAGAGCCTAATGAAAGGATTTTGTGTTGTAATCCAGCATGTGAAAAGAGAGCACTTCAGTTAACATTGCTAAATCTTGGCAAATGAGAATGCATTTTATGACTACAGGATTTGCTTCTTGGTGGGGTATGTACACTTCTGTGCATAGTACTGATTTTATTCTGATTTGTATCTGGGTCCCAGGAAGTATTTTTGTTTCATGCTGAGAGAACTTGGGGTGAAGATTTTGAGGAGCTAAAGATAATAAAAAAAAACACACCGGGTCATAATTTTAGAGAAAAATGATCAATAATGCGGCACAACACGAAATATAGTTAATCCTACCACCCTGAAGTTTATTACTTTTAACAGCATTTCCTGTTGTTATATAAAAAAATGGACACATTGTGTTTTGTATCTATTTCCTGTTATTAAGGGTATATTATAAAAGCTATAAACTTTCTTCCTTTCATCAGCCATTTTCTATCTTACTATTAATAAAACAGAAAACTGTTGAGAAAAGCACAAAGCTGTTGACACTGGACACTCCTTCCAAAATGCCATCAAAATGTTTTTAAAAGTCTCATTACAAAAATCATGTCACTAGTTATACTTGTTAAGTCCTGTCAGAACATTTTTTTTTTTTTCGGATAAATATAGATGCTTATCTACTTTATTTTAGAAATAAATATTTTCAAAAAAACATTCCGAAAACATTTTCTAACCAATCAGAACAGAGCTTTCAACTGTGCTGTGGTATTAAAAACTTTTATTGGGTGTACATTTTAACATTATAATTTTTTGCCTCTTTCCATTAGGAGAGTTATTTTCTGAAAAAGGCAAACCTTCAGAAAAATTTGTATCTTGATATATGAATTCAGTAGCTTCTGAAACCTTGTTCATCATAGACTCCAGCGGTCTTCACCTGGAGGTACTGGGGGGTGTGGCCACACCAACCTTGGCTCTGGTCTATTCTGGGTTATTTTATGCTGCAGGGTTTTAAGTCCTCATTAGTCAAGCCTCTCTAATGTTCATGCGACTTTTAGCGAACATATACAGGAATATCATGCATATGTGTGATTAGTCCTTTCATATTAAAGAACCTTTCATTATGAATCTGTCTAAACATCATGTTACGGCACCTGTTACTGTACACGCAGTGACTTCAATGAGCTCATTGCTGTTCATCAGACACCAAATCGTGAGCTGAAATGACGACCTCATAATACCGAGAGACATGAGCGCCTGTCACAGGAGTCTTAAATAAATAATCAGATGTGTAATAAATGAATGAGGGCTTTTATGCAGTAATAAATGCAGCTCACAGCTCAAAAGTCAGGATAATTGCTTTGGACGTCAATGCAGATTCGGGTTTAGTCAACAACGCAACATCACCGAGCGCCTGTGGTCCTATTCAAAGATCCTGACGCACAGCCAGACCAACTAAAACAAGATTATTCACACGGGGCAAGCACACTCACACTTAGCCTTGTGTGTGTGTGTGTGTGTGTGTGTGTGTGTGTGTGTGTGTGTGTGTGTGTGTGTGTGTGTGTGTGTGTGTGTGTGTGTGTGTGTGTACAGAACTACAGCCTTGCATGTCAGATGAAAATAAAAATCGCACTGTACTTCTATGTACAATCAAACTGCTTAAATAAGCCATGTACTGTAAACAAACTCTCTTTTTTCCTTTCTATTATTGTCTCCCTCTCTCTCTCTTCCTCTGTCACTGTTTCTTTCTTTCAGTATCTCTCTCTCTCTCTCTCTCTCTCTCTCTCTCTCTCTCTCTTCCTCTCTCTGTCTGACACAGTTCCAGGTTGTTTTGTGGTCAACTGTTCTGCCAACCCAAGTTTGAACTGCCAAGGAGAGAGGTTTTTCTCTTTCTATTTCTCCTTCTCTCTTTTTTCACTTGCACACACAGTCATGAGGCAATGTGATTATGGTTCTAGAATAAGGAACGGTTCTCACTCTTGCCTGAAGCAGTCAATGGTCAGATATAATGTTGAGTGCAGTGTAAGTAGGGAGGGTTAACGTGTTTGTGTGTGTGTGTGTGTGGGTGTGTGTGTGTGTGTAAGGCCTTGTGTGATGTGTGTGCACATACTCTCCAGTTATGGTTTATGGTTCAAAGAATATTTCATGGCTTTGTATAGAGTTTGAGGAATAAGTCTGTTTGAAAGTTGATCCTTTAGGTTTAATGGGTTTTTGTTTGACAATATTTAACAAATTTCAAATAATAAGAGTTGTTTAAGTGTTTTTTTAAGATTTAAGCTTAATACCTACATTTAACATTGTGAAAGGTCCAATAGTTCCAGTTATTACTTAAAAACACAAAGTTAATAACAGAGAACGCCAATGTAAAATGAGACCTTTTTTTTTTTCTTGAAGACTCTCCTGTGGTGGAAAACTTTATAGTTAATTTTGTTGTAGCTTCGCCCCCAGACTGCTACACATTGCTATAAGGAACCTGGCATTATGTGGAGACCCATAATGGTCTTGCTCTGGATCCTCACAGTGCTGGGATTGAAACTCATAACTGTGTGAGCTCTGGGCCACTGACTCACCACACTATATTCAACATTCATCCATAAAATGTTTTTTATCGTTAGATTTGAAAATAATAAACAGCAAAAAACAACCAGTTTTACAATTTAGAGTTAAAATACACTTAACACAGACAACTGCAAGCGCAAGTTCTATAAAAGCTGTAGGCTATGGCCAAAACTATTCAGATGTGTGGATGGGGCCAGGCACTATCAGTGCAAAGAAAAGATCACATTGAATGGCAGGTGTATAAAAGGTAGATTGAGTTTGGTCCTGTCTGGTTTCTTCCTTTTAGAAAGATCAAATTGTCTTTTAATCACTTTCTTTTAGATAGATAAAAAGGTTGCACACCTGTGAATTGAGTCATAGTGCACTAATAGAGAATTCACTTACTGAGTGACACGCTTAATAAAAAAAACAAGCTGTCACGGGCAAAATTGGGAGCGCTCGCTGAGTGAGCTGTAACTCTCAGGTGTGGACGATCTTTCATCCTCTGCTTTTCTTCCCTTCCCCTTTTCCTATCTCTGGCTTCATCTCGGTCGAGTGTGCCGCCCCCGGGGCGAGGCTTAACTCCGTCTCTGACAGACGAAAGGCCTTTTCCTCCTCCCCCTCCTAACCCTTTTCCACCTCATCACACACCTCCTACAACAGGGCAAATTAGGGCCAGTTTAGCAGATCTTACAACTCCACTAAACACCGCCCCAGATCACAAACTGATTGCTGGACCTGACTCGTCTCACACACACCTAGTGCTTATCTTTGCCTTTGGCCAAAATCTGCTCCTTCACTCCCTTTCAATCACTCTGTGGTGCCCGAAGAAAATATATAACTGGGTTATTTAGCTTTATCCCAGAGATAGTATCAGTTCAGGGAGTTTCCCCTGTCAGGAACTACAGTTTGTGGCTTTCAGAGGATGCCTTTAATTGCTCTGTTGACTCTTTTATCTGCACTTTATATGAGGCTTGGATTTGTTTGAGGTGACTTCTTCATCTCCCACACACACACCAGATTCACCGTCCTTCCATTTTTACCCCCGAATGGCTTTAAAATGTGACAAATATACGTGTGACACAAGCACTAATAGACTCGTCCTTTCAGCCCTGCTGAGTTCGCATTGAGCCCCATTGCAGGAGGGTGTGGATTTTCATTTCTTCCACTAAAGAATTTATTACACTGTTTAATTGGCAGCCGATGGCACCGATCAACCTTTCTGGCTAAAATGTCAAATCCCTTTGGTTGGGTGAGATCATTTGTCTTTCTTGTCACCTTCCTTCTGCTTCCCCCCCTAATTTCCAAACCCTCTCGATTTCTGAGCATGCTCTGTGAAGCCGTCTTATAAAACAGCTAGGTTTGTTTAACCTGCACCGAAGCCATGAAAAAAGTAAACATTTATGATGTGTTTTGGCAGAATTTGCAATTGAAATATCTTTTTCACCTGATTTTCCATCTCATTATTCTGTAATGTTATTTGTGATTCATTTTTCTAGTGTGATTTGTTTTTATACAGTATTCGGTAAGTCATTTTTTATTTGATTAATCTTTTATTTATAAATATATTTTTTTTTTACGCATTTACTTTCAGGGCATAACATGTTAAATTCATGTTTTTTATCGCATTGGATCACATTTTACTTACCATCATTTAAAAATATCTGTGATTTTTTTATTTTATTTTTTTTGTAAGAGAAAGCAATATTACACTTCCAGGGAATTAGACGTAGATCTAAAAAGCAGTGGGTTTTTAGGTTTGACCCTGAGGAGAATCTCCATCTGTCAGTGTTAAAAATGTGGAAATATCCCAGATTTATAGTTCATGTTTGAGTGAAGTTTTCAAAATGGTAAGAAAAGGAATTATTTCCTTCTGCCCGAGGAGACGTTTGAACATCTTTTGAAGTAGACTTTCAGCACGCTTAAATTGCCTCGTTGCATAAAAAGGCCAGATGCGTTTTGGATAGTGGACATGAATTGTCTTTACACACTGAGCTTTTACAAGCACCCGGCAGCGATGTACATGCTCTTCTGTCTTTTTTTAAAGGCTTTTCATCCAAGATGGACAGCACTCAAGCAATGAGAAGAATTCGCATAACTTGTGTAGCTTAGCCAAACCAATAATTTGTTATAAGACACAAGATTTGGGTTTTCCAACAACCCAGTTTACTCTGAATTAAAGAAATCATTTGGAACACAAACCTATTAATGCAAACCGTTCCTGTAAAACCATTTGTTTTAAACTGCACAACCTGGACTCCTTTTATAAATGGCAAAAAGGCTTTTAGCACACAACATAAACAAACGTTCTAATTCTAGATAATAGTTCACCGTGGGTGATGTTCAGGGAGCAGCAATGGCCAGTCTCAGTGGTTTCATTATCACTCTAATTTGTATTAGTGAAGCTGATCCTCTCAGGAATAATTATGTATCTACTGTTTGCTCTCCTAATGAGGTTAAACTTAAGTCTTTACTAAGAACAAGGGCCCAACCTAAGAAGTTGTGAAAAAGCAGGAGAGCAGATTTTGTTACTGTGCTCCGTGTGGTTTTTTTTGTTTTGGTTTTTTTTCCCCATCCTTTTCTTTTTAATTGATGTTTGTTCTCTGCGGCTTGTGCTCACAAACACACCTGGTCTCGCTTTGCACTCGGAGATCTGCAACAATAAGGAATAGATTACGAATATTTATCCATTAATCATCGCAGAGAATTGTTAATTAGGTCATATTAAAGTAGCACATGTTTTTATAAGGATCACATCATTTGTCATGCGTCTGATGGACGAGATTATACCGAAATGGGTTTGGTCTTGGATTTATAATAATACTGACATTTGTATATCATATACCCAGAGTGTTATGTAGTACAGAAAAAAAGACTCCATTGAGGATAAAGGAATATTTATTGTTTGCAGTAATAATCTCCATCTTGTTCATGCTGGCACCATATCTGGATGTGAAGTCACAGGCCTGGTGCACTGCCCTGTTTATACTTTGGAATTGGTTGCTCATGGAAAGAGCAGTCTTGCATTAAAGGAAGGAGTCTCCAGTGTCAGCACTTGGTAACAATCAGAGGTGAAGCTGGAGTCAATACTACAAAGTCTTTTGGCTTTTTTTTTTCTTTTTCTTTGAGTGGGTTTTTGTTTTTTTAACTTTGTAGAGAGTTTCAGAAAGAGGCAGTGTGTATTTGTATAACTGGTTAGATTTGAAAAATTGTTGTGATGTAAGAGGAATTAAAGTTTATGATGTCCTGTTAGGAAATCCTGATCTTTAAGGTGCAAAGTGCACTGCAGGTATAATTGGACCACATCATGATTCTATAATTTTCGTGGCACGGGCGGGTAGGAGCTTGCAGGTAGAAAAAGCAACGGTTATGTTATGCCTATTATGCAAGAATCCCCCTTACGTGTGAATTTTGCTTGACTGGAAAAAAAAGATACTTTGGCTCTAAATGTAGATATCAGTAGTCTAACACTAGCTCCACGAACATCCAAGAACACATAAAAAAAAAGATACAATCGTAGATCCTTGCTATCTGATCAGTAGTCTCCTCTCATCTCTCACCAAGCCAACAGGTTAAGTCTCCACCGAGCAACTCCAACGCTAAACGTTACTAAGAGTTTATACGGTGCTTCCTTATCACAGGTATCAGAAAAGTCTGAGGAGGATCTATATCAAAATTCGCACTTTCAAAGACGCTTGCACCTGCAGTGAATAACTGGCTCTTAAAGTCTTGTGTGTGCAATAGATAGAAATTAACCAGAAACAAAACCATATTAGACCGAGCTCTAAAAATGCTAAATGGCCTCCAGTGAACCGAGAAACAGTACCAAAAAAAAAACCACTACCCTGTCCAACTCTTCCTTCCTCATTAAACGCACGCTTTTGTTTTCTTTGCTCTCTGCAGTTCAGAAAGAGCACCACCTTATCAGCGATGAGGAGGGGATTTATTAGTGCAAAAAAAGATAATTGCTACCCATAGGGCCATGGGAGCCTGATTTACAACCATTACTTTTTAGGATTCCTTTGAGCAGGCAGTCCAAGGCTCTTTATCTCCCCCCATGGCGGTGGCGCTGAGAGGCGCTGGGTCGAGGCCGGACGTTGAGGGATGAGTGGCGCCCTGGCTCACTTGCTCACTCGCTCACTTGCGGCACTTTGGCATCAACTAACGCAAGAGGAGGAAGCAGTATGTCGAACATCTGTTAGGGAGCTGACAGGCACCTGCTGGGAAGCAGACAACGTTCCAAAAATTCCAGCCTCGTTTTCAGCCTTTGTTTTGGAAGGCATGCTGAGCTCAGAATGACTCATTTATTTTCTTCCTGAGGAGAGACTCGTCAACCGAGCTTATCAGAATGTGATTTAAGGGCAGGGGACTGTGAGAAGACACATTTTACATGTTTTTTTTAGAACCTATAGAACCACAAGGTCATGTATAAAAAAAAAAAAATTTTAAGATTTTTCAAGACGTTCCAGAAACTTCTGAGGAAGTAAAGAGTTCTGTGTGTATAATTTTATTTTTATTTTTACGGCAATTAGGGCAAAGCATCGAACATCACTTCTGAGATTATATTGTTCTTTGCGTGGAAACGATTCTAACCGTAATGTAACACGCAACATTAAATACAGATTCTTGCTTTATTATTTTCTTGTGCTAAAACAGAAGCAGGAAAATGGCAGCAAAGAATTTGTCATTTGTTAAGTTTGCATTCACTGGTCATAGGTACAAGTGAATCTGTCATCTAAACATCTATAAGATATTGGATTATTCTATGCAGGATTTACCTTCACAAGTGGGCTCGCCAATGTTTGGCATCTTGGAGAGTGACTTGCCCACCATGTCAGTGCAAAAGTGTTCTGGTTCCGTTGAGGAAGCACATGTGGTATGGCAGAAGGCCTCTTTCTGAGATTGAAGCACAGTGTTTCATGATAGGCCTAGTCACTCAGAAACTAACCAAATCTCAGAGCGAACGTTCCAGAAGGAAACATCAGCCATTACTACTGGCATTTTATAATGTCATATGGTCACCACAAGACTTTATGTTAGTCTTAACATGTGTGCACATGAACACAAGGAAGGTCTCCAGATGTTGAAACACTGCCCCAGGCAGTTATCCAGAGTTCATAGAACATGGTTACCTAACTTTTTTGAGAAAAAAAATTCCTGATCCCTTAAATTGTGTTTTGTAGCAAAAAAAAACACTCTGTTTAATAATAAATAAATTCCACCAAAGCGTTCCAGCAGCTAAAACAGAGAGACAAATGATCCGACATCATGAGCAAGAATGACTTTGATAGCCGAGAAACATAAAACCTTAAAATATCAGCGTGGCCCATAAGCCTTTTCCATTTGTGGATACAGCTGTGCTTCTCTTCCTCTGACCTTTTCCCTTTGCCATGTTATGGCTGCTATTACCTGGGCACAGGTGACACGTCTCGAGGGCTGACTACATGCTCCGGCACAGCCGGGGGGCCAAACAGGATATGAAGAACGGAGATTCTGTCTGTCCGTGCTGATCCCTGAGCTTCGGCCGTGAGGTCAGTGGTTCAAATCCCAGGTGTTGTGCCCTGCAGCAGGGCACGTCCCGTCTAAACAGTGTAAATGGTTACCAGGAATGTCAAAATGAACCCACAGATCAAAGGGGCCCCGGTTGAGCACCAGATCCATGACACATACAGTATGAGAGATCGGTATGGACTTCAAGGGTGGAGCACGAGAGACTGTTCATTTTCGAATCTGGTAGAGGAAGCATTATGTTTAATAAATATTTATCATCGGAGAACCTGCTTGTGTTATGATCTTAGACAATAAAAATATTTGAAACGTGTTAGAGTTGGAAATTATAGAACCTGGGCTGTGCTTTTGTAGATATTAGGTCTGGTAAGCAAAATATATTACATATAGTATAGTACAAATAGTAATATAGTACAATTGCATACAAAAATGGATTTAAATATTTACATCTACATTGTCTCATTTGCAGTAAACAGATGGTTTAAAGTAGACTATTATGCACTGGATGAAGGAGGCATTATCATTCTTGGTTGAGTGAACATCTGTCAAAGATACAGATACTGGATTTCTATGGAATCATCATTGCAACCAGCAGATGAGCTGATTAGATTTTGGAATGAAGCCAAATGGGGTCAAGGTCACAGCAAGGTCAAATCTGCTCATTCAAGATCAGGAGCTCAAGGTCAAAATTCTGGCTAGGAATTCTGTTCAGATGTCTATCAGTAGGAAATTATTGCATCATCTCAAAAATAATTGGTTAACTGTAATAGGTGATTCATTTCCCTCCCACCAGGAGATGAACTCGTTACGGTTTGGCATTGACCCAAACATGGACGATGTATATTTTAGGAGACACTTGTTACTTTTAAAATTCCACAAAAGTAGAACATGCAAAATCGTATAAAGTTTCACCTTTGCTTTTTCTTTAACACAAAAAGTAAAACCAAATGTTTTGATTTGTTTTATTGACTATGTTAACTAACAACATACAAGTCACGCAGGATATTTCGAAAACAAAAATCACAATCTGTCTTTCAAGGGCATGTTTCTAGCATGTGTATGCATAATGCTTCTCTATGGAATAAGGCAAACTATAATGGTTTCAGAATCATAACACACATTTGCTGATCCATTCATGTTACTAATAGTTTAGATTTCGATTTTTAACTGGTTACGCTCTTAGGCAAAGGGATCCTCAAGGGTTCTTTAAAGATTGAGCAGATACGGGACAGTGATGAGGAAACACACTGTATAATGGAATATCTCGGTGTCAAATTAGGTTTTTTGTGCCTCTAATAAGCTTTCATTTCTTTGTTTACTTGGCTGTGGAAAAAGAGTTTACTCAAGTGCAATGTTATTCTCCAGTCGGGCAAAAATGAAAGCTATTCGATGTGTTTACACCGATATGGAGAAACACAGAAAGGAGTTTAAACTGCATCTCATCCTGATTCAATTTCCATTTCTTTCATTTCCCCTCACTTCTCAATCTGAAAGATGTCACTTCGTCTGAACATTTCGCTCCTCCCGCGTATCGCCGCCTCTTTAGAATAATCTCTCCGCCCGCATAGAAATCTCACCGACGGATAATCAGAGATAAATATGCTTAATTGAGGCCAAGTGAACTCTCCCTATCTCCACCACGGTCAAGCAAGCTAAAAGAGACGTGATAATTAGAATGGCTTCCCTCAGAATGCTGAGAGAGGCACATACACAATCATTTCACACCGTTTTACTCGATTTATGCCATTTTATAGACAAGTGCGTGTGAGAGTGGCTTCAAAAGGTGAAAGATATTCATGGAGCTGTTTATAAGCTTCTCATGACAATAATTAACGTGACTATTTTGCTATTACCTCAGAGGCAGTACGGGTTTATGCGAATAGCCATGGAAAAAAAGAGATTATTGAATTTATATCTCATATCTGGCATCCCTTCTAGCATATAGAGCCTGACATGTAATGCAAGTTTATTTGAATAATCTGGCAACGTCTCTTCTCTTACTAAGAGCATGGTGTGTATTTCATAGCAGACTTGGCAATCAGGGTGAACCACAATACTGATAGTGAATGAGGGAGGATGTGGTGCACTCTGAGCCTGAGGAGATATAGCAGGTCCAGGTCAGGAGGAGGTGAAAATTAGCACTCCTCTCCCTTTTCAGTGGGGTCTGGAAGGCTAGCATGCTTGGTCATCCCAAGCACTGATGAGACTGGACTGCCAGCACCCGAGGGAAGCGAATGTCTAATTACCTATTGTGCCTGACAGAAGCTCCTTAATTACCAACTTCATTAGCTCGCCGCTCTTTGTTTTTGTTCCGAGGGGGCTGGTGGGATGGGGTGAGGTTGGAGGAGAGCAAGAAAAGGAAAGAGAGATGGTGTTTTAGCACCTTTTCTCCCTCTTTTGAACAGCATTCCCCCTCTCTCTCTCTCTCTCTCTCTCTCGCTCTCTTTCTCTCTATCTCTCTTTCATCAAGTAAATGTTAAGACCTCAGTCAGGGATCTAATTAGATTCGTGGTGAGAACGAGACACCTTCTAACAAGCCTCTGGAGTCCCCTAAAAGGACAGCAAGTGACTGGACAGTAGAAAAGAGGAGCTATGCGCACACACTTTCCTCCCTTTTGCCTCGCTCCCTCTCCCAATGCTTATACACACACCCTTGTGTGAATTGGCCTGATTCGCTCTCGGCTCAGTTTATGAGACCGAATGGCTAGCGCTATAGGATTCAGCAAGTTTGTGCTCAGTCTTCTTAAATTTCTTACCAAATTCTTGAAGGCAAAAGAATCACGTTTTGGATACAGTCACTTTTAATATGTCCTGAATGGTTTTACTAGAATTCCTTGCAGACCGAGTTTAAACAGGCCCAGGCACAAGAAAATGTATGCTAAATTTAAAGGAGGCTTTACTTTCTAAACACGGCTACATTTCAGTGTTGATTGGATTTAACAGGAATACAAAGGAATAATAGAAATCTACACCATGAAAATAATCTCTCTTTATTATTTTTATTTATATAAATATATATTTATATTTATATTACAGAGCTAACAATGGTTATTTTTTAATAAGGTGTGACCATGAATGAATATATCGAAGCCTTCATTTAATATTTCAAGGCCACAAACTAAGTATCTCATGGTCAGGACTTATGTAGTGGTCAGGAATTGTGTAACTCAAGTCCACGACCTAATGTTGTTGAACCTCATGCTTGACACGTAGCCCACAGTTTGCTTTTTTGGGCAGGATGAATGGAAAAGTTGATTCGGTGTGAAAATTTGTTAAAGGTGATGTTAGATAATGATGCATCTATAGTCAAAATGTCAGTGATTCATCGTTCCAAGATTGAAGTGACATTGTATCAGGCATCAATCTATACTCAGGTTCCTGGCACCAGAAAACCGCTGTCTCACTACTAAATATTTGGGTTACAGTATGAGTATTTTGAAATCTCATGGGCCCATTATATTAACTCATGGCTTCACCTTATTAAAAATATAATCACCACGTCACATCAACAGCTCTTTCTAATAATGTACATGCTACCATTGTTGTACTAGTGGAGCTTTGAACTCTGATTGCTTTCACTGATTTATTATTATTATTATTATTATTATTATTATTATTATTATTATTATTATTATTATTATTATTATTATTATTATTATTATTATTATAGGCTAATAAAGGTTTTTAGTGTTTTAACTGGCTCCACTGATTACTTACATTTTATTAGCAATTTTCTCAGCACTCAGTACATGAATCCTCTCATCTAAACCTCAGCGTGCTATTAAACTCTAAGGTTACAGGCTGGTGTGGCGATGTGTACAGTTCCCTTTGGCTTGTTTTTGGATTTAGCAGAGTGTTTTGGAGGCTCTCTTTTTTCATAAATGGTTCTGGTTTTATTAAATATCATCATACTCTTCTCAGAGTGATGGACCACAAAAATATCAGCATTTTTGTCAGCTATTTGCATAAGTGGTTTGATTCTTTCTTCGAACATGGTGAACTGCCAGACCATCTAGCTCAACCAATAAATCAAAAATGTCAGGTTGCATGTTTTATAAGCGATGGCTGTACTGGATTTCACAAACTAAGCGATACTGCTGTGCAGTTTGATGAATATCTATGACAAAACTGTGAAAAATGCGAGAGATGCATATTTCTAAACATTGCATTAGACAGGGAGATGTTGCATTTATCACGTGTAGTACAAACCATTTCTTTTTTTAGAATGCTTTTCCTTAGGTTACCCTCTGTTGCAATTAATTTATCTATGATCATTCACTGCACAATTTTATACACCTTTATTAGCATGTAGTATGTAAGAAGTTCACCGTCCATTAATCTAAAGTGTTTTATTCCTGTCATACCACATAGCATTGAGTACCTCTTTATTCATTTGGCTTTTGTTCAATACGTAAGATTCATGAAATAAATTTGTGTCTGTTATCACTTAAGTAATAGCAGCTATGAACAATTGCTTCACCATCCGCGTCTCTTTTTTTGGGAATTTAATGATTGAATACATGCTGCCTGTCATATTTCCAAGAAACCACAATGCATAAATTCCTGAAGACTTTCTCCTAGTGGAAAACGTATATACAGCTTTACCTCTGGCTGTTACAAAACGTTGACACCAGGGACCCCATCCATCACTGTTAAATAAACATCTCCATAAGAAAGCCTGCTAGAATGAGTACATTAATACAATCTACTGCTGTTACAGAAAATTAATCAATGCCTTTCAGCAAATCAGAATCCAGCATTTCACAGCTCACCGTTATAAAAGGATAGAGCTCAGATTTCATCTGGTTAATTTAAAGATGGAGCAAGTGATTATGAAGACACTTTTTATAAAAAATAAAATAAAATAAGTAAACCTGCGGCCACACCAGGCCTTTGGAGATAAGACTGGACTTTTACTTTAATGCTCCCCCCAGAGAGACAACCAAAAGGACCCTTAAGGCTGCTACATTTTTCTTCTTGAACATGCACACAGTGGTTAGAATTTGGGTGATCCATGCTCAGTCCAATCATCTCATTTTGTCTCATAATTTATGTAAACACACTGATGTAACACATCCTATATGTGTGTGGTGGGGGATGTGTCTTGGTAGGGACCAAATATCCACACAAGAAGAGAAATATTTGACCATTTTGACCTTGTGGGAACATGTTCGCCTGTGTAAAATAGTTGGAAAAGTGGAAATGGCCCCCAAATATAGATTTTGTTTACAACTGTACATTTACACTGTTGTATTTCCAAACATCCATTATTTAAGTTGTTAAATTGTGCTCCTAAAGAAGCTTCAGTATCTCCCACATTTTATCCTGTATATAGGATCTCCAAAAGACACTCCATGTTGTTTTTTAATTAGCATTTCTTAACTTGTTTTTGGCAAATCTAAATGAAGACTACTGGAAATTATGACTATTTACATAAGTTTGTTATAGTAATTAATCTAAGCATCAGATAAAGAATTAGACAGAGAGCCATATAAACTAGAGGAATCGTTCAATGGAGCATTGCATGAAGAGTAATGTGAAGTATCAGATGGATCATTGGATGGAGAATGATATGACTATCTATAGATCATGTGGATAATTAGAGATATGTAGATTTTCAGAGTTTATGTATATTCACCTGATTCAAGAACCAGTTTGTTTGAAAAAAATTAGTGGTTCTTAGTTTCTATTTTTAAACATGAGAAGTTTTATTATTATTATTAATAATAATAATAATAATAATAATAATAATAATATTGTGTCAAAAAAAATTCATGTGATCAGAAATGCAAAAATCATGTGATCAGAAGTTATAAAATAATACCTTCTGTAAAAAAAAAACTAAGCTTGTATTAAAATGAATGTTGAGTACTACTGGAAGAAAAAAATCTGCTTGCTCTATAATATTAATGTTTGTTGGATGGTTGGGTGTTAATTGTTCGTTAGCCTTTTGTGTTTATTAATGAACCTAACATTTCAAGGTTTTTAGAGCATGCAGCTGGTGAAATAAGCAAGTTTTGTTGTCGGTCTGCATTGTGCCTCTGAGGCGGCAGCTTTATTCTGCTACTTTAATTTAATTATTGTTTATTTAATCAGGAAAATCCCTCTGAGACGGAATCCTTATTTTCACGGAAGCCCGGTAGAGTCTTAAAACATATGTTAAATCGCTAAAAAAAAAGAGAGACTAGGAAAACACACAGCGTGCCTGCTCCAGGGTAAACAAGTAAACACTAATTAATTCAACACTAATTTTAAAGAAAACTGTTTTCTAAAGTGAACAGTGAAGAGTAAAAAAGAAGGGGAATTAAAAGCCTAATTAGTGCACATTCAGCGTGTAGTTTACTGTGGATAATGTTGAGTTTGGTTTCGAACTTTAACTTCATTACAAAAACGGATCCTACTTTTGAGTTCACTGAGCCATAAGTAATCAAATGTATCCACGTTGGGTGAACAAAACATAACTGGAAATCTATGCATTAATAATGTAATAAACTCGTTTTTGCCTCTTTGTTTACTAGCAGGTGATCATTAATAATAGCTAATGCAAGGTTGTTTAATTTTTATATTAATGCTCATTTGTCATCGTAGACACCTGATTGATTTATGCTTATAATCTGCCGGCCGCATATAGATATATACATGTTTAGTTATGTCCCTGCACATAAGAAACAAAAAATATTAATTTCATGATTTTTTTTTCCTTTTAACAGACAAATAATAGATATGACCGAATACATATCTAAATATATCATTCTGTATTAGAATAGGGTTTGAATCAGGATATGATTTACAGTGCATCTCTCTGTCTTCTTGCATATTGAGGAGAATATTAAACACTACCTAAACAGCACAATATCCAGTAAATATTAATAAAACTGCCTTTTTATGTGCGTTTGTTACAGAAATAAAAATATATTATTTATATATAATATATAAACAAGATTTGATCTTCCTAATCTCTAGATAGAATCAAATTAATTTATTATTACATGAACCACTTCTTGTAAAAACTTTCCTTGGTATGAAAAAACATGCGACATAGTGGTGCTCCTACTTAAAAACTCGTGTAAATAACGAGTTTAGTTAAATATTTATTTCTGAGTTTGCACAAAATACGAATAATTTAGTGGAATCAAAAGCACGATGTATCTCCTACAAAGGTCTGATTTATGGGATACACATCCTCAATTTGTTCCAATACCACTCTGTCATTTTGGAGCGCCGGGTTTTAAAGCCAGCGTGTTTTTTTATCTCCATATTTGCAATTATGCAATGTTTACAGGTGCTGTAAGTCAATGCGTGGCTTTATCCTGCGCACTGACTGAGTCCTGCGTCCTGGTAAAAGTGCCATTCAGCCGGATGAGCGGATGTAATTAAAGCTAGTAATTGCCGATTAGAGGTTTTGGGTCACTGGGGTTATTTGATAGGAGGTTGTTCTTAAAGGATGGCCAATTATGGAGCATCACTCGCGCAAGGAAGGGCGCAGGATTTACATTAACTTCTCTTTTCTCTCGCTTTCTCTCCCTCTCCCCCTCTCTCTCTCTCTCTCTCTCTCTCTCTCTCTCTCTCTGCAGTGTTATTTCTAAGTGAGAGCTCGTTGTGCAATGCGTGAAAGAAGGCTGGCAGGAACTGATCGTGATTGATCGCTCTTTTGCCACATAAGCGTGGCATTGCAGTTAATGTTCCTTCTTTGACGTGTTAACGCACTGTGAGGTTAGGTAAGCGGGTCACAGGGTCACTGGCCCAGCAGGCTTGTTGCTAAAAGAAATTCGTGGAGGATATTCATAGAGCTTTAGGTCAAGCTCATAATCCACCTTTCAGTGTTTATAAGATGTGGATGAATAGATCAGTCTAGAAGAATAGAATAGTCACTGGAGAAGTAGGGATTATTATAACCCAACTGATATATAAATGGACAATCTTTGACGAGCTCGTGATCTAATTGAACCAAAATCAAGCTAAAAAATAATAATAAGTGATTCGAGTGCCGAGGCAACGTGATCTATTATTGGAAAAACAAGAATGATTTTAGGATATAATTCACAACTGTAAGTTGTGACATAGCCTATAAAACATTTGCTGCTGAACATAAGTCATTGGATCCTTGATTCAGAACTGATAAATCATTATGTCATTCTTATGTTTTATGTTAACATTTAAAAAATCGGTCGTGTGCTTCATAAAATACGCATTTCCTCAGTTTTCCTTTCAAAAATGCAATAAAAAAAACGATACAACTTTTGTTCAATATATTTAAATATATTACATATACTCTTATTTTTTTCTTTCCCATTTGTATTTAGTTTCGACTAATTACCCTTCGTTAAATGTAAAACACTTGATGCATTGGCTGTGCAAAAAAAAAGAAAATTAAAATAAGCCGCTATGGTGCGCCAAATTTGTTTGCAGCGGATCAAGGCACTTTGTCTTTATCTCACTGCCAACTTGAAAAGATATAATTATCTAGTTTGAACAGGACGGCTATGAAATCCTTCTTCCCTTTTTTTTTTTTTTTTTGAAGGGGGGGGCTCGAGTGGACTGAGCTCCTCCAGATAGGAGTAATGAAGTTGTGCAGTCCAGAGATACAAAAGGGCATTAACCTCATTAGCATGAAACCTTTTCTTGCAGCCATTGTGGGACCCCCCTTTCAGCCTCTTAATCCCTCTATTTCAAAGATGGGTTTGTAATAAAGCTTTTAAGGGAGTCGGTATAGCGGTGGTGGTTTGGGGGGGGGGGTGTCGTTTGGGGTTTTATCCAAAGCTTCTCTGAATTTTTTCATTGCCGTTATAGTTCACAGGCCATCAAATATACAATTCTATAGAGTAGAGACATGTGCAACGATATTTAGCTAAATGAACAAAAACAGTAAAATATTATGTAAGTTTGACATTAATGTGTCCCAACAAGAAACTATTAGACATGAGTGCATGCAAACAAACACAAAAATTCAGCGTCCAAAAATGGCACTATTTAATAATAAAAATAAAAAAAAACAAAGCTCCTATTTTTTAGCCGCATTGCAGCTTTCGCCTTATCGCCTTGTGCGGGGCAGTCAGATTGTACTAAATTATGTCCAACCAGGCCCCCTTTGGATCCACGGATTAACAGATTAAAGTGGACCACTGGGCAACGCATCCCTCCTCCCTTCTCCTTCATATTACTCGTATGATAATTGACTAAACTGATTTGCACTTTCACAAAAGCTTGTAAGGACTCTTTGTGGTTTGAACGGACCAGACGCTGTTTTTTCTGTCCGTAGAAATAAAAGTGATTAATGCTGTCTATCAGGACGAGAGAAGAAAAATGATGCAAGGAAGAAAAAACACCACATACAAACACTTCGACCAGTAATGTAGCTAAATGGCAACAGCATCCATACTTGTTTTGTTACCATACTTTACTGGAGAAAAAATATGATATGTTTGAAATATGTCTAAAATATATAAAATGTCTATATCTCTCTCTCTCTAACTAACACACACACACACACACACACACACACACACACACACACACACATACATATAGATAGATAGATAGATAGATAGATAGATAGATAGATAGATAGATAGATAGATAGATAGATAGATAGATAGATAGATAGATAGATAGAACGCGTCTATTGCATCTGTTACTGTAAATGACTTGTTACTGTGTGTTTCCGATATCGGATTAGCTTTACTCTCTTGTTTGCGTTTCAAACAGATATCAGATTTACATTGTAAAATGTTGAACACTTTCTTGTTTTTTAAGTGATGTTGAAGTGGATCGTCCACGCTGCTCGTTTAACAGTGATATTTAACTACTGCCACAAACTTGCCGAGGCTTTCGGGTTTTTTATTCTGAGCAACATGATAAAACTTTATTGACAAAATATTGACAAGTATATACTTCTTGGAAGTATATTTTTGTGTTAAAATTGTAGCAAACTTAACACAAAAACACAAACTATTTACATTCTGGTAAAAGCGAATTTTCTAACAGAAACATTAGCATCTTTAATGTATCTCTGTACATGGAATATATACGCTCAGTGCTTTTGAAGTTTTTGCTGCTTGGCGGCCGTCAATTATCAATTTCATTATCATTATTCTTTTTTTGGTTTTTTTTTTTTATTCTAATTTTTTTTTGTGGGTAACGAGGGCGTCAATGGTAAAGCTAGAAAATTCAAGGAATGTATTTGACCTTTTTTAAAATTTTGAATCATTTTTTTTTTATCGTGTTTATTTTCCCTGTTTTTTAATTGAATAAAAAACACTTTTAACGCAGCATTGCTACTTCATATCGTTTTCACAACCACTTGGACACGATAGTAATAAATTCAAAGACTGCACACTGTTCTTTTTTTAAGAAAAGAAACAAAACAAAAAAAAAAAAAACCACACATGACAAATTTCCCAGATTGAAAAAGAGAATCCGAATAAAGCTACTTCGCAAGAAGGGTTAAATTAAATCCACCTACGCCCCCCGAAACGTTGTTCTTTTTCATGCATTTCAAGTTTTGCAAAAAAAAAAAAATAATATTTTGGTACTTTGAATAAAAATATTCTCAGAAGTGCAAATGTCCTATGCGCGTTAGTTTTTTTTTTTTTTTTTTTTTTTTTTTTTTTTTGATGAGGTGGGACGGGGGGCGTGGTCATGTACTACCTGTCAATCATGTTGCCTTGGCAACGTGGAAAACAGTATTGACAGTTTCCTCGTGGTGACAGCGGCAGGTTCTTTCTCACCGTCGAGCCGCTGGGATCCGAAGAAGAGAAGTTTGCTTTCTTTGCGCTCTCTTTTTTTTTCTGTCTTTTACGGCGTCCTTTATCCGTGTCACACTTTTCAATCCACGCCGTGCTTTCCAGTCTTCAGAAACACCTCAAGTCTTTTTTTTTATTATTATTATTATTATTCATTATTTGTTTGTTTGTTTTAATCGTCCGACGTGACGTCTATTTCCTCAGAACTCGCCTGTTTTGTCGCAAGCCGCCACCGGTTCACATGATGCGTGCCTTTTTTTTTTTGCTGCGAGTCCGAGCCTTCCTCCTCCAATTTCTGACGCTTAAATTTCGTTCTTCTGTTCTGAAACCAAACTTTGACCTGTCAAGAAACAGAAGGGGTAAATAAATAAATAAAAGTTAATAAATAAATAAACAGCACACAATAAAATGCATGGGAAAATCATAAACCATTCTCCATTCCGTTTTTGCATTTACCAAACACACTAAAAAAAAAAAAGAAAGCTGGCCTCTCAGCTTCAGTATCGGTGACTGGTCTGGAGGAAGATGAATAGCCTTATACAAGAGAAAAAAGGCACACAGTCACTTTATCCGAGGGTGCCGTCTAAATAGCGAGTCTTCATTTGATTCAGCGATCTCTTTCCTGATGAGACACAACACCACAGTCGAGCTACACTCCTAAAGGTGCTCGGGATAAAAATAACAAAAATCACTTCCTCTCTATTTTTGCGTTTCTGACCTTAGCTCAAATTCTGCATTTTTATTGTATTTTATAGAATATTTGTAAACAATACCGATCAAAATCCAGTAAATAAATATTTCTGTAAGTGTACAATTCTTTATAGTGTCCGCGAGAATACACACTTTGTACCTTTAGTTTAGTTGTTTCCTTATCATGGAAACCGTTTGAAAAAATACTAGACATAATTGACACACGGTAGAAAACGGTATAACAGTTTGCACCTTTTCCACCTATAGGAATTATGTCAATTTGTTTTTATTAATATACAGAAAAAAATACATAAAACCTCTTTTACGGATAGCAACAGCACTATTATACATATTTGTAGAATTTTATTTATGCATAAAAATAGTACAATTCTATTAGCCTGTGCACAACAGGACAAAACTAAAAATGAAAATGCATGACGGGTCACTAATAAACGTGAAGGTTTACACTTTTTTTTTTTTGTTGCTATAATTGTATCATATTTGCCTTTGCTAAGATTTACCGAAATACTTTGAATAATTAATTCAGTTACGCCTACATAAAATGTTTTTTAGGTAAACGATGTATACTAAAGATACATTAAGTGTAGCGACAAGTAGCCTTTTTTTCCCCTCAATAATAGAATTGAAAAGAATTGCGCGATAGGATCAAGTCAATGTCATTTCTATTCTCTTGTTGTTGAATACATCAGTGTAAAGAACACTAGAATACATAATTTAACAGTTAATGTTGTTTCATGCAGTTATATTTTGCACATTGACCAGACAAATGATCACTGTAGTGGTGTTTGGTGTACTAACTGTTACAGTGCAAAAAAAAAAAAAATCCATTACCAAGCGACACATTTATTTTTCACACCTTTGTGAAAGTGAGTGTGCCTCTGTCATTCACTGAGGGATTTCTGTATTCGAGCTGTGTAGGTTACTCAGCCAGGATATTGAATGCGCATAAGAAGGAAGGGAAAAAAGTTTTCAATTGCACACTTGTTCACTGGTTTACCCCCTTTAGCTTGAATTCGTCATCTTTTATCCTTCATATCAGCCGCAAAGCGAGCTTGGCCAGCGAGGTGCATTTAATGCGCTTTTTCAGGACGCTAATTGAAGCATTGAAGTGGCTCCTATAGTCTATTTCTCCCTCTTGGCCTCGTTTAGAAAAGGGGATCTGTGCTCACGCCGGGCACAATACAGCCACCGAGCCATATAAACACAAATACGACTCTAAATATGGCGCCCTTTTTTTCTGAAGTGTCCCCTTTTAGCTGGTTAACCGGATAAGTGCCAGGCATGTTCCATAAGGAGTTAATATGAGGAGTTAGATCGAGCTTAGACAGTACAACCTGATCCTAACCACACTTTCATTTTCAGCATAAGAAGTCATTTTTTTTAACGGGGCAACACGAATTCAACCGTGAGCCACTTCAAACAATAACACAGGCAAATTTCTCAATGTTTGAGACGTTAATTAGTTGTGAGTTTGCATTCCTAAAGCGTTTGCACATTAATTAATAACTACATTTTAACTGTTTATTTGACGTCATAATGCATTTCAGCATTCATTATATATTTTTTTAATTAACGATTTGCTGGTTTTCATGAGAAATGTGTTACTTTAGGCCAGTATAAACTTTTGTAAAATTACAATTAATCAAACTTTCATTCTGCTTTTCAGGTCCAGGTTGTTACAGGTTAGCTCAAAACGAACACGTGAAAAATAAACCTCAAGCAAAACAAACAAAAAGCAGAAAAATCGCTCCCTCGTGCATTTTTATAAAAAAAATAAAACTCTCATGCAAACAAATTAAAATACATATATCTCGTGCACCGTGTTATAATATAAAATGCATGCATTTCAGAATTTCACACGTTTTTTTTTACTTCAGTTAAGTGCAATGCACGTTGTCATGCGCGTCTAACTGGGTTTAGCGTGTAATCGCTGCTACTATGCTGAAAATAAAATACAAACAAGCACAAACCTTTTGGTCATGCAGTAAAACTCAGAAGAAGATCCTACCTGAGTTTCCGTGAGGCTGAGGCTATGCGCGAGCTGCTTCCGCTCTGCTCCTACCACATAGTGGTTTTTTTCAAACGCGTGCTCAAGCCGGAGAAGCTGCGACGGAGAGAAAGCCGTGCGGATCCGTTTGGGTTTTCTGGCGAGCGCGTTGTGCAAAAGGAAACTCTCCGGACTCGTTTCGTTTCCTGAAATAACGCACGGAAGAAAATGATTGTTTTCTTCACATATATCACTATTGTAATCTATAGCACTTTTTTTTCTTTTCTTTTTTTTAATAAACCATCATTACCACCAGACCGTCATAAAGACCCTTGTATTTACATTAATCCCAAACATTCAGGCTGAGAATAAATTAATACAAAATAAACAAATTCACAGGAAATGAGTTACCACGTGCACTGTGCAATTGACGAAAATATAGGTGAAATGTAAATAATTTAATAGATATGTCCATGTTTAGTTATCCTTCTCCTTTTCATCCCATAGCTCTCAAAATGATCAGTACAGGGCCTCGATTTTTCTCTAACCAAACCTATTCAAATAAAATAGCACTAAGATCGTAATTGTAAAAATTATTTAACATTTTGAATAATCACAAAAAGCTAGAGGGTTTTCGAGTTGTTATTCGCATCTTGCTAGTTGCTAGTAAAATGATTCATTAGCCCAGTCATTTAGTCATTACGACATATTGCTAGTGTAAATGTCAAAATCGTTTGAGACAAAATGACAAACCTTATTTAAAAAAAAATATATATATATATATATATACGAGAAAGTACACAGCAATCGATTAATACGAATTAACTAAGATGATAGATTTAGTAGATTTAGTAGAAGTAGATAGTAGAAGTAGATTTTGTAACAAACATACTGTTTACTCACACACACACACACACACACACACACACACACACACACACACACACACACACACACACACGAGAGATTAAAAAAGAACATTAATTCATAATTTAGTTCGTAATAATATTCCATTCATAGCCTGATTCGGATTAATGCAATGCTCTTTGTTTATGTTTCGAAACATCATTAACACTGAAAAATTCCAGTTCCCATAGACATCCTTCATAAAGCCTTTGTTTATGAGACACATGAGAGAACAGGATGGATGGCCTCTCAGTTTATTTCATTAGTTATTAATTGTATACATATTTTTTTTATTCTAATAACAGACCCGTTTTAATGTTATTGCCGTAAATGTTATTACATTTGATTAAGTCTATATAAAAAGTAATTTCATTTTATGTGTATGGTTTTTGTTTCTATAAATTAAGCCAGTATTTGTAAAGATAACTGCTGAAATACATCTAGAATTCAGCTTAAAAACTATTCATTTCACAGGTTTGTTTATCACAAATTGTGATACAAAACGTTCACGTGAAAAAAAACACCCAATGTACAATATACACAAAGTTAATTCGAACGATATTTTCGTTGTGTTTGTTTTCATATTCGTTTGATGTGTTGCGACTTCTTTATCTGTATAAATGGCGTATGGTCAAACCGTAAGCTATATGGTAAATTATAATTTTTTACGATCTGCAAAATAAATAAAAAATAGGAAACAATATTAACAGAAACGATAACAACAAAATTATTGCTGTTGTTTTTGTTATTCAGAATAATAATAATAATAATAATAATAATAATAATAATAATAATAATAATAATAATGGGTTCGTTTTTATTCTTACCTTGAAATCTGTGCCCCAGGTATCTGTATCTGTGTATTAACCATGGGTAAAAAGTTGCGGGGTCCCTTTGCTGGCTGGCAAAGAGCGCGTGCGGCCCGTGCGGGGAAGTGAGTGCGTGATGAGCGGCGAGTGCGTGCGGCGGAGGCGGCGGCGGGTGATGAGCGGGTGCGGGAACGACCGGGTGAACGGGCACGGCCGAGCTGGGCGCGTGCGACATGGCCTCGGCGAAGACAAGGTCCGCGCTGGAGTAGACGCCTCTCGCGCCCGCGGTGAAGCCATTTAGAAACGGGCTCACGTGGTTCGCACCGGAGTAGCTAAGCGCCGTCGCCGCCGTGGGTCGCGTGGGCTCCTCGGTTCGGGACACCGGTAGAATAGGAGGTGGAGGATTATTATCCTTCGCTACCAAAGACTCTATAGTGAAACATCTCTTCGGTGTGGGCTGAAACATGGTGCTTCAAAACCGGAAAAATAAATATCTATATAAATGTATTTCCGCCGCTCACAGATAACGTGAAGTCCGTTGATCAGACAGGAAAAATACTCCAACAAAAAGTAAAAAGTAAAGAATCAAGTCAAGAATAAATAAAGTACAGATAAGGGGGAAGCGAAAAAAGATTTTCAGAACTCTGTGAGAAATGCACACATGGAGACGGCGGACACGGTTTGCTTCTCCGCGCGCTCCATGGACGCGCACGATCCGGTTCCGAGCCGATCTCTGGCGGAGATTCTGTTCAGCCTAATTAGCACCAGAGCTCCTGGAGACAGCTTCCTCTTCTCCCGAGCCCCCGTGATGGCTCAGTGATTGGTCCTCGCTCCTGTTTTCCTTAAAGGGTCCGAGGACGGAAGAAGTGTCTCTAAAGCGCGTTGAAAGCTCTCACCGAGCGGATAACGGAGAGAGGGAGGCGGATTCAAGAGAAACGGAACGGATTCACTTCCCACCTTTCACCCCTCATCCACACCTTCACCGGAACCGCAGTGATGCCCGAGCTAATCCCGATTCTGATTCTGATGATTCTGAGACTCTGAGGTATCTACCTGTTACTTGTAATCACCTGATGTTTCTTGAAAGGTTTTGCGTTGTAGTTTTGTTTTGGCAACAAAGTTTTTGCTATTAGAAAAGTGTTACAGCGTTACAGTCAGAGATAAACGCTGCGGGAACAGAAACACCAAGCTGCAGCCTCTGATACAGAAAGTCCTGAATTCATCAGATCAGCGAGTCTGTGACTCTCAGCGACCCTCCGCCTTTTCATTTTTTCCGACGTGATGAGTTTAGAGTCTTTCTCTCTCTCTCTCTCTCTCTCTCTCTCTCTCTCTCTCTCTCTCTCTCTCTCTCTCTTTCTCTATTGGTCAGGAGGATGGGGGGATGAGGCTCATTTATTAGACACAGGCGAGATTTTCAGCTCCGTTTGTTAAGAGGCCCATTATACTCTATAAGCGCTCATTAACTGACCAAAAAAGTTCACATCATAAACATTACGACTTATTAACTTGTGCAAAATCCGTTTACGAAAATCAATGTTTTAAACTGTAGTGTGATGACGATGGTGATAATGAATATGAATATAATGATGATGATGATGATTATAAAGATTATTATTAATACTATTATTATTAGTCAAATCATCATATATTTATTTAAATGTATTTCTTGTAAAAAACGATCGAGTAAATATTTCCGTCTAAGAGGTGTTTCTCTATGCTCCCAGTCTACCAGACTCCATTATGATCAGAAAACCGCGATAATGAAAGAATGAATAAACAAACGTGCTTCAGTTTTCTCCTGCTGTTGTTTATTTATACATTTATACATATACATATATTAGAAACCATTTAACCAAAAATGCATCAGTATTTACGGGCATTATTATTACTTACATTTGATCATTGAAAGATTTATTGTAACCTGTAGGTGTAATACATTAAAGAGTACATTAAATTAAGACGCGAGTGATATTTATAAAGACTTGTTTTTGAGGAGGAGGGGGGTGTTTACATCTCTCACGCGGATTATCTCGATCCAAACTGTATTTCCTTACTGTATTTTGCAATTTTTACTTAAACCCTATAATAAAATATCATGTCAATAAATTATATACATTTCCCTGTACATGCAATTTATCATTATTATTATTATTATTATTATTAATATTAATATTAATATTATTGATGTTGTTGTTGGTATTTCTGGGTGAGTTTCTTGTTTTCTCATGTTTTTGGATTTTGGATTGGACACATTTTCTGCATTTTTTTAATTATCAGTTAATCTTATATTTTATATATCTACTTTTAAGATTATATATATTCATCATGCACTCAAATATTATTTAAACAAGTTCAGCTATTATAAAATGTTAATATTCAGTCTGTTTACAAGCAGAATGATTGTAGTAGCCTTTCACAAAACTTTTTAAACTTTTTTTTATTAAATGACAGGACACAGTTTATATGACGTGGATTTAGTTACTACTACTACTTATTATTTGTATTATTTTTGTTGTTGTCTTTTGTATTTATAGCGCCATCAATGCATTTTATTTTGTCGAGCAATATGTTTTTATATACAAAATTTTTTCCCCTCGTTCAGTTTGCTCATGATTGATGTGAAACTGCTGAAGATGATTCAGTGGCATGGGGGAGTTGAGGGGGAAATAAAGTCTAAGGACGCCGCCTGTAGTCTCATTTATGAATTGCAGATATAAAAAAAGAGCTTCAGTCGGATGTAGTTTCCGCCCAAACAACACCAGCTTTATACTTCCATAGAAGAAAACATGTCACAACAGTTTTGTACATAATCAGAAGGTTTTTACCACTGTGCTTCAGTCCAGAAAAGGCTGTCTGGGTTGATGTGTTCAATGTTCACCCCTTAAAATCGGCCATTGTTCAGCTTTGGTTTCAGGGAAGGTAATTTTATATAAATGTAGTTTTTCACGTTAACCTTCTCGAAATTCTGTTTACCTGTCGACAGTGTGAAAGGAAAACAATGTAGCAGACAGAAGTGCTGTTTAGTCTAATGCAGCATGGTCCAGTGTTTTGATTAGAAGTCATATTTGTGTTGTGATTCCAGTTCTCCTGCTAAGAGACACCTGTTAACTATTGATGGTAGTAATAAAATGATGATAGATGATGTTACTGAACCTGCACAGGTTACAATTTTGCCAAGAAAATGATAAAAAAAAAGTCACAGCAGCACGTCTTTCAAAATAATATGTCTTGAAAATATATAAAGGAAAATAGCATAAAAAACAAACACCACGATATTAAAACATTACAATTGTATAGTGTTTCTGTTTTTTGCTTGTTCTCGTTCTGTCTCTCTCTCTCTCTCTCTCTCTCTCTCTCTCTCTCTCTCTCTCTGCTTACAGACATTGTGTGTGTGTGTGTGTGTGTGTGTGTGTGTGTGTGTGTGTGTGTGTGTGTGTGTGTGTGTGTGTGTAAACATCAGTTCTAGAAATCACTTGATATACCATAGCAATGAATGCGAACTGTTGATGAAAATTTTTTAACCCTCTGTTTACGTTTTTATACAAGATCATTTCTTTATATTTAATTAACATTAATATTGTTGTTGTTTATGTTGTAAGTTTTTGTAGTCATTGTTGCTGACTTATTATTGTAGTGCACGCGGCTCCAGGAGGAAAAATATAAAGCCAATTATTTTATTTCACAAATAATTTCTTGGAAATGTATTAAAGTTTATTCGAATAATTGTATTATTTTTCGACGCTGTAAACTATTAACTCTTAATAAATTGTTAATCCTGATACCCACTGGAGCGCACTGTTATTCTATTCAGCTAAAAAAAAAAAAAAAGGGTTTAATTGCTTTATTTTATTTCTTTAAGATTCATAAATGATGCTGCTGCTTTAAAACTCTTGGGTTTTTGTAAGATATCCACAAACAAAAAAAGATCTTCAGCACGTGCGACAGTTTCTACGTTTTTACTGTTTTAAATGGAGAGATATGCTGGATCCTACTTTTTTACACAGCGGTAGGTCTCAGTTTTATTAATGCAGTGGTCACTATTTAGGTCACAGGGAAGTTTGTGCACTTAGATTCATGATCCAGTGGCAGTTAAAAGGGGGCTGCGCAAACAGATCGCTTTAATCCAGTTTGGGAAGTTCATCACCCTTTGCCGTGGGAATTCAGGCCCTCAATTGTCACTTGAAACATGGTGAACAGAAAAGCCACGTCGCGCTCCAAACGCCATTTTTGATGCTGTTTTTGTTTGTCTTATTTGAAAAGAGAGGAATTTAAGGGGTGATTACACGGGTGGTCCTACAGCACCATTTCACACGGACATATAGTCTATACAGCTATAGTGCTGATTTCAGGATTGGATTGCCTTTTGCGTCTTAGTGATGTTGTGATGTTATAATTATAACGCAGGTCCTTCGCATCAGCTTATTTGCATGTATTAATCATTAATCATACAGAAGTCGTTTTTGCTTTTTTTGGGACAATCCAATTAACCCCCAATTAACATGAATAATTTTATCCCTAAGAAATCATTGTAATACCACCGGTCAGATGTTCAACTGGAAGTTTTTCACCTAGTTGCCTGAAAATCACTGAAAGAAGAAAAGTAAGTTTACCCCTTATTTTATTTTATTTTTATTTTCGCTTTAGTTGTCTTGAGGACATTTTGAAACCTAGAAATGAATGTAATTTAAATGTCAAAAAAAGCAAAATATTAGAATTAATTGTAGAATTAAGAATTAATGTCCTTTTAATTCACATGATGCTTCTTTTTTTTTTATCTTTTTTTTTCTGAATAAAAACCTCACACCTCTTATATGTTTAAATAAAAATGCAAACATTTTTGGCCCAAATAAAAATAAACTCATATTTCCGCATGAGATCGATTAACACATAAAAAAAAAAAAGTTTTCTAAAAATGAATGTTCAGTTTCAGGAATTGTAAGGACTATAGCATCATAATCACACCATCACCCTAAGCCCATGTAACTGTGTATATGTTCAACCTGTGATAATTAAAAAGAAAAACTGATGGGATGACGCATTAAAGTTTATTTAAGCAACAAGCAAGAACATTTTAGGAAAAGTTGTTTTTTCCAGCTTTTTTCTTGTGTTGAAAACAAGGCATCAGCGAATGAACATCCTCGCCACCCATCCAGCTGCTGCGCCAACTGCGGCTCCTGCAGATACCACGCCAGCTGTGGCTGCTTTAGTAAGACCCGCCGCACCTACACAACAACATGATGCTGAGTACTGAAAAAAACTGCAATCGTCATTTTTCAGTATATCTGTGATTACCCAAAGACTGCAGGGTAGCGACCAGGCTTCCTGATGCCACACCGCCACCATTAGCAATGGCTGCTGACGACATCATTGATGATGCGATGGATCCTGCAGCAATACCACCAGTGGTAAACCAGCAGACGAAATCACAAATGGAGTCAACAGCACGGAGAAAGCTACAAACAAAAAAAAAAGAAATACTAGTAAGAGAGAACAACCTTATAATCCACCCTCGTGTCAGAAAGGTACAAAGATGTGTTTAAAGGACACGCATATAAGCAGTGATTAGTTCTTACAGTTCGCCCAGTTTGGATGTAAATACCTTCAAATACATTTTGTTTACACTTTAATACATTTCAATACACTTTGTTACTTGTGGAAGGATGAGAAGGACAAAATCAGCCGATGCATACCACTTTACTCGTTTCCATGCAGATAAATTTGCAGGGTTACAGTGAAATATAACTCCCAGGTGGATAAACTCGCATTAACTGACCATTAGGCAGGATATAACCCTGTTTTCTTTATATAACGTTCCGCACTACACTACCCATAATGCATTTCGCTCTGGACCTTCAACAGATAGCAGTCTTAAAGAAACAACTCCAATTTTTCCCTACTGTAACAAATATAAATAAAGCCCATGGTGTCCAAAGAATTGTAAAACCGACTGTATAATGTTTGATTCTGGTGCTTGCTTGTTTTCTTGGCGCTGTATTTTCATTATTAGATCATAAATAATAAAGTTAGTATGTTATTGTAGCAGAAGGGATTTGCTAGCACAGTTACAGCAGTGGTGGGCCATCAGTCAGAATCACTGATTTTATCCTTTCATAGCTTTTCTCTCGGTTGCGCTGCTTCCAGGAGTGTATGTTTATGTTAGAGTTTCTATCCAATCATATTTTAGCCATCACATCACATATTGCCAGGGTCAAAGAAATATACCTTGAGGCCTTAAGAATCAACAGTGCCAGCACCTGTAGCTTTGAATACATGGCAGTAAAGATGTTGCTTTAACCAATCAGATTTATAGTGGGTGACACTGGGGCCATCTATTAGGTGTAAAACAATGTCTGCATTTTCACATCCTTGGATCGGATAGTCAGAGAGCGCACTAGCCAGAGCTCACAAACCACATCTGTAGCAAACTCACAAGCTCAAATATATTTGTGTAGCTTTAATAGCTAGTTTTTTTCATTCCACAATGAATGACGGAGGAGAAAAAGGCCTTACAGAAGAATCACTTTTCAAGAAAATAGATACATTGTTAGGAAACATTAGTCAAAACATTTGTTAATTTTTTTTAGGTACCAGTTTAACTTTTGCGTTTTCTTTCCCGTAGAATTTTCACAAAAACGCACAATTTGCCTTTATTTTAAATCCCCAGGAAAACCAAATCCCTGAGGTTTCAGCAGTCAGAGAGCTCCAGAAGTACTACAAAAATGCAGGAAAACCCAGCATCATTTTATGAGGTTAATATCGATGCTTCTGCTAGAGATGATGTATGCAGACAGTGCAGCTGTGGCTACAGCGAAAGGAGACTTGTTGAATTTTGTTAAATGGGTTTCTTGCTTTAGTAATGCCTTTATTCTAGCTGTATAAGATTCCTGTCTGTGATACAGCAGGTTATTATACTAAGTTTCTGTATAACATTTGTTTCTACAGCCGTGGCATCATAATTATTGATAATTAAGAGGTGGATTGATTCGGGTAGGACACCACTGGAAGTCTAGGTGTGAAATGCATGGCCCACCACTGAGCAAACAGTAGAGTGTGACCTCTTTGTAATAAATCTGCATGTGCTATTGCTTTACTTAAAAAATGCAGTGTTGAGCTGCAACAAGTTCATGGTCGTTACCAGAATCAGATTTATTTTCCACTTTTGTTTTATATGTTCAAAAGTTTTACTGTATGAATGTGAACTAATAAACAGCTGGACTAAAACCATGTTTAAAAGGTTTTCACTGTAAAATCCCCCAAATTTTGAAAAACCTGCTCAGTCTGAACGGCTAATGAGATGGTAAGCCATCTGTGTCAGCTTGGCCCTTTTTCACGTTTCTATTTATGTGTACATGAGGTGGCTCTAACTGCATCGTCTTACCGTGCGTGTGTGTGTGTGTGTGTGTGTGTGTGTGTGTGTGTGTGTGTGTGTGTGTGTGTGTGTGTATGCATATCATGTTGCAGCAGCATTAAATGCACAAAATGTAGTAGAAGGAAAGAAAATCTGGCAAAAGTCCTTCTGTGATCAACTGTGAAAGTGCTTCTAAACAAAAAGTGCTTCTGCTGGTTTTCACCCATGGCTTCAGATGCACTCATTCACAATAAATACTATACATTAAAATACTTTATCACATGATACAATACAAGACATCAAGTATATATTGTGTCTGAATATTTTCACTAGCGGTCTCTTCATGTGCAGATTCTGCACTCGTTTCTGTCAGGTGTCTTTTCTTTCAGTTCAACCAAATTTCTCCAGAACCATGAAGGCACTTAAAACCATACAAATCTGCATAGGTCATTCATTCTTCGGTCAATAATACAAATATTTTTTTGCAAAATAAGACATTTTTATATATTATTGTTGCCCGATAATCGCAAACATATTCTTAAAACCGGCCTTAAAGGTGTGGTGGATAAATACAACAAAATAAAATAATACGACCGGCATAAAAACTGGTATTTTCTCAATATAATAATAACCGTGAATCCACTGTGATGTTTTTTGTTCATTTTGCTCACTTGAGGGTTTCACTTAGGCGGTAATTTATTATGTGTTAGTGGCCGGAGTCCCTTTAAGAAGGTAATGAATGGAGGTAAGACACGTGACCGAGGCATAGACAGATATGGCGGAGAGAATCCGGTAATTTTCCAAAACAAAACATCGTTCGGAATCAGATAATAAATAAAACGGAAATCATGTAAGTTATGTATTCTTTCAATGCGACCCGGGGTTGGGGACCACTGATCTAAAGTATATAAATTACATTCTTAGCTGTTCCTCGTGTTTACTCGGATGTCAATTCATCTACAAATCTACATACCATGTCTAATATTAGGAAACTCACCAAGCTTCATGCGGTGCGAATCTCGCGCCCCCGGTGGTTTATCGCGGAATTGCATTTGTCGCATAACTAATTAGTTTGGCTGATTTTCCGGATCTCTCGCGGATAGCGCAATAGACCAAAAAACTTATCCCCTATGTTTTTAGTGTTGAAATAATGAAAGTGTATTAATATAGATAAAATTATTTAAAATAAAATGAAGAAAAATTTAAATACAGTACTGTATACATAAAATAGCACTTTTGGGGTGGCGTCCGTTTATAAACGGGGAACCAGTTTACATTGTAATGCCACTAGTTACTATAACGCCGCAATGCTGTGGTCCATGACTTTGCTGAATAGAGATTCCACAGGCAGGACTTACCTGCTCCGACTGCAGCTGTTATCATTGTTGCTGTGAGAAAGACATTAATCAAAAAAGCATTAATATCATATAAGTGCATACTGTAGTAAGCAAAATACATAATTTTTTATTTAATCCAGAAAAAACAAGGCCACACTTACGAGAGACCATGATGTCCACACTGCAGTCAGGCACTGGTGAGACTAATAATATGAACGTCTGATGGGTGGAGCTGTTTTTACACAGAAACAAAACCGGTTCTGTTACACAGAAACAAAACCTACACTTTCTTTCGGCTTTTCCCTATAGGGGTCGCCACTGAGCACTATACACTGTTAGGTCACACTTAAGCTGCCTTTATCACATAATGATAAAGGATAAACATAGAAAAAAAATTAATAGAGGAATCCTGGGAAGTCTCCATGCAGGAAACAATAAAAAAAACATATATAGTCTTTTGTAACAAATTGTTGATTGGTCTTCTCCTGAGCACTGTGGTGTCCTCCAGCTCCTCAGTAGCTTCACATTTCTAGTTTCCAGCAGGCTGCAATCCAAAAAGAAAAGAAACTCCTCTATCTAATCTATTTTTTGCTATAAATATATAATTCACATACATAAGTCACACATATACATTAAGGCTGCAACAGATGATTATTCTGATGATCAATTTTTCTTCTATTAATAGAATAAAATATCAAAATAAATGTAAATATGTTTTTTATGTATGAAAGTGTTCTTTAGAAAAATGCAAAAGCCAGATATTGAGTTTAACTATCTTTTATTTTGACATTTTAAAGCTAGTGGCTGCTTGTTGAGAAATGCATTGGAAATTTCTCCGATAAACAAATTCACTCATGCTAGTTTGTTTCTTTCAGCAAAAAAAAGGAGTGAGGTGTAAATTGTGTAAAATAATATTTGTATTGTTTTTAATGCAGACATTTAGTTTAGTTGTGAAGATATAAGCATTGAATCTTCTTTTTCTACTTTTGGCTGCTCCCGTTAGGGGTCGCCACAGCGGATCATCCGCCTCCAAACTACTCTGTTGTCTACATCTGTCTCAATCTAAACCTCAACATCAGGTGCTGTTTCCTACAAGTCAGAACATTTGATCAAAACTGGTTTCCTCTGTTTACCATTTAATTCAACAAACACACAAACTGTCTAATAAATGCAGCATCTTGTCTTTTTGTTGAAGCAAGTAGCACCTTTACCCTATACATCATTAACCCTAGATTTATAAATTGGATTTTGTCTAAACATGTTACTTGAGAACAACAGTGGATATGTTGTTCAATTTGATGGCTGTGCTCTGGTACAAAAAAATGATATATGTAAAGAATAACATGTGATGTAAGCAGAGGTGGGAAGTAATTAAGTACAAATACTTCTTTACTGTACTTAAGTAGATTTTTTCGGTATCAGTACTTTACTCCACTATTTATTTGTTAGACAACTTTTTTTTTTTTTTTTTACAGAAATATCTGTACTTTTTACTTCTTACATTTTCAAAACAGACTCGTTACTTTAGTTTTAATCCATTGATTTGGTGAAATATAATTTTTTTATTTTCACTGCGTGCTGATTTTAGCCGAACAACCGATTTCCTGTTACAGCGCGTTCAATTCACTGGTGTACAAAGTCCTGACTCTCACTTACCACAGATGTCATAGTACAGAAACTGCCCTAGTAAAATCACTAATGACCTGTTTTTAGCTTCAGACCAAGGCTTCATCTCGCTGTTAGTTTTACTAGATCTTAGTGCTGCGTTCGACACTATAGATCATGATCTTCTCCTCTATCGCTTACAGAATTACATTGGCATTTTGGGACAGGCATTAAGCTGGTTTAAATCCTACCTGTCCGATCGTTACCATTTCGTAGATTTAAATGGAGAGCTATCCAGGCTAATGCTAGTGAACTATGGCGTGCCACAAGGTTCAGTTCTAGGACCTCTGCTCTTCACAATATACATGTTTCCCCCTTTAGGAAATATTATTAGAAGGCATGGAATTAGCTTCCATTGTTATGCTGATGATACTCAGCTATATATTTCATCCAAACCAGGCGATACAACTCAATTAACTCGGATAACTGAGTGTGTTAAGGAAATAAGAGATTGGATGACCCATAACTTTCTACTTTTAAATTCTGATAAGACGGAGATTTTGCTCATCGGCCCAAAAACTAGTATACAGAAGCACCAGCATCTCAACCTGCATTTAGACGAATGCTCTGTAACCACTAGTTCAACAGTAAAAGACTTATCTTTTAAAAATCATATCAACCAAGTTACAAAAACAGCCTTCTTTCACCTTAGAAATATTTCTAAGCAAAGAAATATGTTGTCTATATCCGATGCAGAGAAGCTCGTCCATGCTTTTATGACCTCCAGAATAGACTACTGTAATGCGTTACTAGGTGGATGTCCTGCGTCATTAATAAACAAGCTTCAGTTAGTTCAGAATGTGGCAGCAAGAGTTCTTACTAGGTCAAGAAAATATGACCACATAACCCCAATCTTATCGTCCCTACATTGGCTTCCTGTTAAGTTTCAAATAGACTACAAACTACTGCTACTCACTTATAAAGCACTAAATGGATTGGCTCCCATGTATCTCTCCAGCCTTTTAACACGCTACAATCCGTCACGCTCCCTGAGATCTCAAAACTCTGGGCTTCTAGTAGTTCCTAGAATAGTAAAGGCCACTAAAGGTGGTAGAGCATTTTCACATTTAGCTCCTAAACTTTGGAATAGTCTTTCTGACAGTGTTCGGGGCTCAGACACACTCACCCAGTTTAAGTGTAGATTAAAAACATATCTTTTTAGCAAAGCCTACACATAACATACGTCTCACATCATAACCTTGTGCTCCAGAACATCTGATCACATGCACATTATCAACTTGTGCAGTTAATATCTTGAACAGCAGCTACGCTAATTCCTCTCCACTGCTTCTCTTTCTCTCCCCATCCCGAGGCTTCCTGAGGTTTGGCCAGCTCCAGTCAAGTCCCACCTCGTGAAGAATATGGACTTTAAAGAAGAAGATGCCAAACTCGCAAACATCCTGAACCATCTAGAGACGTACCAGTGCCAATTGGATCCCACTTGCATGTGTGGAGTTTGACATTGGATCTCCTGAAGTGTTTAAAGGCTCTGGCATGGAGAAGCTGATGCTGGATCTGTGATGATCACAAATGTTGAACTCAGTAGCTCCTACTTTTATACCAAAGACTGTTGAAAGAACATTTACTTATAATCTTATACTCCAGTACTCATGTTAGTTCTCACTCTCCAGTGTTCTGTATTGTTGAAAGATTTATGATCAAACTCTTGATGTCACCCAAATGAGGATGAGGTTCCCCTTTTGAGTCTGGTTCCTCTCAAGGTTTCTTCCTCATTACATCTAAGGGAGTTTTTCCTTGCCACAGTCGCCACGGCTGCTCATCAGGGATAAATGCACACCATTCACCTTAACTGTTGATTTCTGTAAAGCTGCTTTGAGACAATGTCTGTTGTGAAAAGCGCTATACAAATAAACTTGACATGTAGACTAGTTTACGAAGCTAAGAATCAGCAGGGCAGAAGGCAGAAAGAAGTTTGGGGTTAATGTGGATGAGACAGAGGGAGTCAGTGATGTAAACATGACCTAAATCAAACACCAAAACCCGCCATGATTCACACAATTTACCCTCTGGGTGGCGTTTTGTGGGTTTTTCCTTCATAATGGCGACACAAACTTAAATTACTGTCTTTATTGATCGTACAGATAAAAACAATACATCATTTAAATCTGTAAAATGTCTATAATTTTATATATATAAGCTTCCCGACTTGACTTGAAGAGGTGCATTTTCTCCGGTGTCACCTCATTAACTGTCCGTGTGGAAACATAGCAAAGGCTCTAAATGATGTCCACACGTCTCTGCACTGATATAGACTTTATATTTAATCACTGTACATATGCTTACATATATATCACATGCTGTACATATGATAAATGTTTAACACCTCCAAGCTGCCAGTTTTGGGCACCTGAGCAAGCCCTTAACTCACTACTGCTCATTTAGTAAATGAGATCATTAAGAGTCACACGGGATAAACACTTCCAACAGGAAGTGGCTATATCTCGCTATCTTTGTCTCTCTATTTTCTCTATCTAATTGTGTCTCTTTTAGTAAATGTCTCTGTCTCACTGTATATGTCTCTCTCTTGCTGTCTCTCTATTTGTTTCTCACTCTTTCTAAAGCTGTGTCTGTGTCTCTTAGTCTTTGTCTCTGTCTTTCCTGCTTATTTATGTCTAACAAAGTTTTGAGTTTTGAAGTAATGCCATTAGTGATCTATGATGAAAGACTTCCCTGGTTCGATTCTTACCTCTAGTTTCATATTGAAGTAGTTTTTAAAAACAGAACAATGAAAGATCATTAAAATTGGTTGCTGGTAAATCATGGTATATCAGTGGTGCAGGTGTTGGAGATGTGGTTCTTGTACCTGAGTCACTTCTCATAGACTTCAAGTTACTGAGAGAATGTGCAGGAAGGAGAAGTTTTGACCCTCTAAAATCATGATCTAAGAGAAAACACTGGTCGCCTAACTATAGAAAAGCCAAGAGTCCAATAAGCAAAGGCTTGTTTGCCACCCCTGTGGTAGTGTAGTGGTTAGTGATGCGGTCGCTGATATCTGACTCACCCGGTTCAATTCCTACCCCTTAGCTTTCCTTTAAATTGTTTAAAAAGAACCAATAAAGGTCCTAAAAATCAGGTTCTTGCAGGAGATCCTGTGGCTCAATTGGAAGAGCTTTACCTCTGGGTTGAGAGGTTGCCGGTTCAAACCCCGGCCAGGGCTCAAAGTTAAGAGTGTGGAAGGTTCCGGTGGCCGTAGTAAGGAAGGTGTCAGGAATGGTTGCGTAGAAGGTTGGATGTGGTTTCGGAGGGCGTATCCTGAAGCAGGGGGGCAATATCCGGGCATCTGCCCCCCCCGGTGTCTGAGAAGGTGAAAAGAGGGGGTTATGAAGCAAAAACGTCCAAAAAAGTATCGACTTAGTTTTGCATATATAGGGAAAAAGTCTGCCAAAAACCTATCACCCTCACTTTTTCTATGGCTGTGAAGCAGCAGGTCTTCACAGCCTTTGTTCACAATCAACCATTCCATTGCTCACCACAGACTACTTTCCACACAGCTTACCCAGTGTGGGGACAAGCCAGATTTGAACCAGCAACCTCTGAGCTCAGAGGCAAGGCTTTTACAACAAAGCCATCAAGTCCCACAACACACCTTCTTTTTTTGGGGGGTTTATCCTTCGTTTCATGCTTTAAAACAAAAAATTCAGATCAGACAGAAATACAGAAAGCAGGATTCGAACCCTGAACCACACCAACAGCGAAATACCAGTCTTAACCCACTGAACCATCGGGAAGGACCTGCTGCGATGATTGTTTAGAGCAGGTCTATCTTTTCTTTCAAACCATCAACACAAGAATATAATGCTAAAAACAGACGTAGGAAGCAAACCAATAACATGACTAGCAGGGACAAAGCAGGATTCGAACCCTGATTCACACCATTAGCAAGGCACCAGCATTACCCACTGAACTATCAGGAAGGACAAGCTGGGAAGCTTGTTTAGAGCAGGTCTATCTTTCTTTTTAACCCATCAAAACAAGAATATGAAGATGTAGGAATCAGGAATCTAACCTACCTCATGACTAGCAGACAGAAAGCCAGGTTTGAACCCTGACCACCATCATTAGCAAAGTACCAGCCTTAACCCACTAAGCCATCAGAAAAAAACAGGATGGGAAGCTTGATTAGAGCATGTCTATCATTCTTTTCAAACCATCAACACAATAATTTAACAGTAAAGATGTAGGAAGCGAATACAGATGTAATTAGCACAAGTTGAAACCACATTGTAAAAAACAGGAAGAAAGCAGGATTCGAACCATGATCCCCACCACCAGCGAGATCCCAACCTTAACCCATTGAACCATTGGTGAGGACAGGCTAGGAAGCTTATTTAGAGCAGGTCTATCTTTCTTTTCAACCCATTAAAAACAAAAATATATATCGTTAAAGAAAGATGTAGGAAGTGAATCCTGATCGTGACTGGCAGACAGAAAGCAGGATTCGAACCCTGGACCCCACCAAAAGCAAGAAACCTGATTTAACCCACTGAACCATCAGGGAAGACCAGAAGGTTGTTTAGAGCAGGTCTATCTACCTTTAAACCATCAACACAAGACTATAACGCGAAAGAAAGATTTAGTAAGCAGAAACATAACCTACATCGCATCTAGCAGGCAGGATTCAAATCCTGATCCTCACCATTAGCGAGGCACCAGCCTTAACCTACTGAACCATGGAAGAGATCAGACTGTGAAGCATGTTTAGATGAGGCACAAGCCTTAAACCACTGCTGAAAAGCATGTGTGCTCTTTGAAGGGTTCATACTTTGTTTCATGCCAGCGCAGTAAGAAAGAAGGCATGTAGGACTGGCTTTGAAACCTTATCACCAGCGTGGACTACATTAGGGACCATGTTCAGGGACAAGCCTTAACCCACTGAGCTACCAGTGAAGTGCCTATTTTTTGGTGTAGTTATCTTTCATTAAAGACCAGGAAATCAAGAAATAAATCCAACACAGAAAGGACAGAATTGAAATGTTTTCAGAGTGGACAAGGTCCAGAAGTTTTATTTACCAACACAGCAACCAGGAATCAAACTCATCCTCGTGGGGATACTGACATTAACCCACTAGGCTATCACATCTATCTATCTATCTATGATGTAAGGTCCAGTTAACAGCTAAAACAGGTAGAAGTAATAACTACTTTTTACTTAAGTACATGTCAGAGCCAAAACTTCTTTACTTTCACTTAAGTAAAAAAGTTTAATCAGTACTTCAACTTTTACCCGAGTATTTTAAAACATGAGTATCTGTACTTCTACTTAAGTAAAGGATGTGTGTACTTTTGCCACCTCTGGATGTAAGTGGTATTATAAATCTGACGTATCCACATCATGCACTGACCTTGCTGCTCAATGTCAATGTCATATTAGAATCTACAGTGAGGAAAATAAGTATTTGAACACCCTGCTATTTTGCAAGTTCTCCCACTTAGAAATCATGGAGGGGTCTGAAATTGTCATCGTAGGTGCATGTCCACTGTGAGAGACATAATCTAAAAAAAAAACAACCAGAAATCACAGTATATGATTTTTAAACTATTTATTTGTATGATACAGCTGCAAATAAGTATTTGAACACCTGTCTATCAGCTAGAATTCTGACCCTCAAAGACCTGTTAGTCTGCCTTTAAAATGTCCACCTCCACAACATTTATTATCCTAAATTAGATGCACCTGTTTGAGGTCGTTAGCTGTACAAAGACACCTGTCCACCCCATACAATCAGTAAGAATCCAACTACTAACATGGCCAAGACCAAAGAGCTGTCCAAAGACACTAGGGATAAAATTGTACACCTCCACAAGGCTGAAAAGGGCTACGGGGAAATTGCCAAGCAGCTTGGTGAAAAAAGGTCCACTGTTGGAATCATTAGAATCATTAGAAAATGGAAGAAGCTAAACATGACTGTCAATCTCCCTCGGACTGGGGCTCCATGCAAGATCTCACCTCATGAGAAATCAGCCCAGAACAACATGGGAGGAGCTGGTCAATGACCTGAAAAGAGCTGGGACCACCGTTTCCAAGGTTACTGTTGGTAATAAACTAAGACGTCATGGTTTGAAATCATGCATGGCACGGAAGGTTCCCCTGCTTAAACCAGCACATGTCCAGGCATGTCTTAAGTTTGCCAATGACCATTTGGATGATCCAGAGGAGTCATGGGAGAAAGTCATGTGGTCAGATGAGACCAAAATAGTCTCTCAAAAAACTTTTGGGTCATAATTCCACTAAACGTGTTTGGAGGAAGAAGAATGATGAGTACCATCCCAAGAACACCATCCCAACTGTGAAGCATGGGGGTGTTGTTCTGCACATGGGACAGGGCAACTGCACTGTATTAAGGAGAGGATTGCGAGATTTTGGGGAACAACCTCCTTCCCTCAGTTAGAGCATTGAAGATGGGTCGAGGCTGGGTCTTCCAACATGACAATGACCTGAAGCACACAGCCAGGATAACCAAGGAGTGGCTCTGTAAGAAGCATATGAAGGTTCTGGCATGGCCTAGCCATTCTCCAGACCTAAACCCAATAGAGAATCTTTGGAGGGAGCTCAAACTCCGTGTTTCTCAGCGACAGGCCAGAAACCTGACTGATCTAGAGAAGATCTGTGTGGAGGAGTGGGCCAAAATCCCTCCTGCAGTGTGTGCAAACCTGGTGAAAAACTACAGGAAACGTTTGACCTCTGTAATTGCAAACAAAGGCTACTGTACCAAATATTAACATTGACTTTCTCTGATGTTTTTTTAGATTATGTCTCTCACAGTGGACATGCACCTATAATGACAATTTCAGACCCCCCCATGATTTCTAAGTGGGAAAACTTGCAAAATAGCAGGGTGTTCAAATACTTATTTTAATGTTTAGCATATTAACTTTGTTTACTTCTTATGAAACGTGGGAAAAGTCATATAGCAAGCTTTGAACCAGCAACATCTGGGAGAGCCACATTCCACCTGCTAAAGAAGTTATCCTAAACACCATTATCCGATAACCTCCACCCTCCTGTTAAAGACTTGCCTTCTGTGTGACTTCTGTAAGCAGGAACATGTGCAGTTATGACTACAGTGCAAAGCTGCCTACTTTTATTATTATTATTATTATTATTATTATTATTATTATTTTTATTATTTTTATTATTATTATATAATGTGCAGGTAGGGGTGTGCTACAGGCTCTAAACCATCATTTTAATACATCCTTCATTACAACATACAACGGCGTTAATAAAAAGCGACAAGCAATTTTGTTTATCATTTCTTTCCCCGAAATGCACCAAAATTGATAATTTTTATTTAGCATCACACACACCAATAAAATAGGATGTTCTTCCTGGGATCAGAATCAGTGACAAACTGCAAATGAGAAAATAAAAACAAAACAAAAACAACAGATTCCATCTCATTCCTTCCCTACATGCATATAATCCTTTATCATCACCACTCCAATCGAGGCCTTTATGGCCTGTCTTACCATCGTCATCAAACATGGCAACATACAAAGTACAATTCCAACAATCAATACAAGAATCATTCCTAAAACAAAGTAGTGTCAACACTCGTAAACAAACTCTTAATCTTCTCAAAAAAAACTTTGTTCAGCAGTTGTTTCACGTTCTCCAAGACGTCATGAGACAATTGTTTCTCAGTGCTTGTTCAATATGTCTATAAGCAGTATTATCAGGTATATGTAACAGTTCCTACTCACTGAATAAGGTATTCAAGAGAATAAGGAAAACTCAGGGTGTAATTACAACTATGCACATATTGTTATTGAATTTAGACCTAGAGCAGGTATCAGGGTGAGCTAAACAAAACAGTCGAGTGAGTCAGATCTTCACCCCGGAGGTGGCCCACTTTCTACTATAAAGAAAGGATCTTTCTGGGCTCTCAACTATTTTAGTTTAGGCTTCTACCTAACAGACCAATTAGTGCACAGATTTAGGGGGTATATGGATCCTGCTTGCATGTATACACTGTGGCTGATAATTAATCAGAACTCCAGTTCTGGTTACAGCTAGAACAGTCGCTGGACTCAGATAGTTCGGCTCACCGACCTTGGTAGGCTTCAGACTTTGTTTCAGGACCTGCTGATTAGGCACAAAAGGGTGTGTTGGCTTATCTGTGGGCAAAGGAAGAGTTAGTGAGACATCAGCACTAATAGAATAAAATTTTTCAACCAGGGCAGAAACGTAGACGTCCATTATCACTTCCAGGTTACCTAAGGAAGAAATGCTAGTGCATTCCCTGACCCATGGGGTCAGGAAAGGTCGGCCTATTCGAATTTCAAAAGGTGACAGTTTAGTAGTTGAAGATGGACTCATTCTCATTTCTATGAGTACTACCGGGAGAACAACAGTCCAATTTTGGCCTGTTTCAATGCAGGCTTTAGTAACACATTCCTTAATGGTTCTGAATGTTCTCTCTACCACTCAAGCTGACTGCCGGTGATAGGAAATATTTAAATGCCAGTCAATTGCTAAGCTTTAAGCCAAAGGTTGTGTTACTTTAGAAGCAAAAGGTGTGCCATTATCACTTTCAATCACACTAGGAATACCAACCCTAGAGATCATCTCTTTCGTTAAAATTTTGACAACCGTTTTAGCGTTCTCTGTCGCACATGCAAATGCTTCTGGTCACTTACCGAATCTGTCAACTATAACCAACAGGTATCTCAAATTTCCTACAGGTGGCATATGTGTAAAATCTATCTGTAGGTGTTGGAAAGGGGCTTCAGGAATAGTAAGCGCAGTATGTTGTACAGGTCGATGTATGTTAGTTTTGGCACAAGTCAAACATAAATCCAACACTAGCTTGGTTGTTTTAGCTACATGTGATGTGAGGTGTACAGTATCAATGGATGTGACAGCACTGTTTTCTCAGCATCCCGGACCATCAGAGCCGCAGCAGCCACTGCACGCAAGCACGAGAGCATCCCTTGTGCTATGTTGTCTGAAGATTTGGAAAGAGACGCAACAGGGCGATATCTGTCACCGTGTACCTGGGCTAGGATGAATCTAAACCTCAACATCAGGTGCTGTTTCCTACAAGTCAGTACATTTGATCCGAACTGGTTTCCTCTGTTCACCATTTAATAAAAAAACCACACAAACTGTCAAATAAATGCAGCATCTTGTCCTTTTTTGAAGCAAGTAGCACTTTTAGTCTATACATCATTAACCAAAGATTTATAAATTGGATTTTGTCTAAACATGTTACTCGAGAATAATAATGTGTGTGTGTGTGTGTGTGTGTGTGTGTGTTTGTTTACTTTGCTAGACATCTCCTCCTGGGGTTTTCGTATCTCTTACTCTTTGCGGCGTTCACGCTCCTCAATTTCCTGCTTCCTGGCTCACTGATTCAACAGCTTGCGCAGGCGCTCCTGGTACTCGCCCTTCTCCTCCTTCCTCTGCTCCTGACGCTCACGCTCCTCACGCTCTGAAACACACCAGCCAACAACATCGTGACCACTGGGCCATAAACTTCACTTTAATGTGGATCCATTAACAAACACTGAAGATCATAGAGAAGTGACTTTTGCTACAACGATGGAAATCTCAAATCAACCATCTTCCAGATTTACTACAGTTATAACTGAGTTTTATCATTTTTAAGAGTTTAAATATCTTATTAAATTATATATTATTTTAATTTAAATTATATATTTATCTATTTAAATCTCCCTCTTTGGAGGGAGCTCAAACTCTGTGTTTCTCAGCGACAAGCCAGAAACCTGACTGATCTAGAGAAGATCTGTGTGGAGGAGTGGGCCAAAATCCCTCCTGCAGTGTGTGCAAACCTGGTAAAAAACTACAGGAAACGTTTGACCTCTGTAATTGCAAACAAAGGCTACTGTACCAAATATTAACATTTACTTTCTCAGGTGTTCAAATACTTATTTGCAGCTGTATCATACAAATAAACAGTTTAAAAATCATACATTGTGATTTTCTGGATTTTTTTTTTTTTTTAGATTATGTCTCTCACTGTTAGGCAACGAGGCGGAAGCCAGAGTGCATGCACACACAGTTTTTAATAACACCCAAAATGAAAGAAAAGTGAAAAAAAGCACACACGTGAGTAGAGCGGTGTAGTCCGAAATTACGCGCTGCAAAGTCAGGCACGCGCATGAAGGAGAACAGTCTTCAGCGGAGTAGAGAAGCGAGACGTAGATAGCAGGTATAGCAACAAACAATAACGGACAAAGCTGAGGAGCGTTCGAGCCGTATTTATGCTGGGCGGCTGATGAGAGGCAGGTGCGCAGAGTTAGTAATCAGGTGAGCTGCTGCGCATCGGTGGTGCTTGTGCTGGTGCCGGCGCAGGGTGCTCCCTGACACTCACAGTGGACATGCACCTACATGTGAACATCTAGGTACCAGAAACTCTCCACTCTCTCCACTGGGGTCCTGTTTATGTTTAGTGGTTGGTATGACCAGTAAATAAAATATTCAAAATAAAATCCACTTCCAACCTTTAGCATATCTATAAGGTCACACCCCTACACCAGCTAAGTGAACTTGTACACCCAGGTTTTTAAACAGATGCTAATCCTAAAAACCAGAAAATCTACTTGAAGGTATTTTCACTTCACTTTCACACAAGTATTACAAAAGTGCAATCTCTATTTCTGCCAGCAGAGAGCAGTACAGCCCCAATGTCAGCATCATTACTCATCTGCATAATTCTACATTTTTAACAATCGTAATTTAAATACAGCAAATTTCTGATTCAGATAACAAGTCTGAGGTTATTATTTACATTTTCTAGATTTTACAACTATTTATTTATTTTAAAAAAAACCTAATAAAATGTATTTATCAACAGAATATAATGTTTCTCATGAGAACTCTGAGAGTTTGTTGATATCCTATTGTGCAGCATATTTTCATAATAAAGTATTGCATCTAAATGTATGGTAGTTCATTGTTTCTTTGCTTTGCTTCTATATTGATTGTGTGTGTGACTGTACTGCTAGAAGATTATGTTTGGTGCCTATGAATCCTGAATTCCAAAAAACTGAACATAGATTATACAACACTGTGTAACGTAAAGACAAAACTTAATGTTCATTTGACTTCACGTTTGTTTTCAGAAAGACACAGACCTGCTGACAGATGTTCTGGTACTGGTAAAGGCCCTCCTTAGCCAGATAGCTCTTGCGCAGGTCCACACAGAGCTCCAGGAATCTAAGCATAATGGGCTCGTGAATCTTCTGCCATGTTCGATGATTTCTGTGTTTGATGACATTGTAAAGGACGTCGAGAGCAGCCTGCTTTTTACCAACTTTAAGGAACTCTGAAAAGAAACACAGAAACATTTTATGTTTATTAATCTATATATAATAGAAAGGTATTTTTTTTGCTTTGAGTACTGAGAAATTACATTCCTGATGTAGCTGGTTAGAAAAATCCAACCCCACAGAAAAACTGTCACAAAAACTGACCTGAATTGAATGGATGCAGTTATAATCATACATATAAACTATACTTTATTCATAGTGTATTAGACCATAATTGCAAAGTCGCTACGCCTAGTTAGATGATTTTATAATGTAGTTTTGTGGTTAATAAAATAACAAAAGGACAAACATGATATTTATAAACGCTGTGGAAAACACATTTATGGAAACTGTATATAATATAATGCTTTAGCTATAATAACTATAATAAGGCACACCTGCCCTTATTCTCACATCTACGTAGTGTAGTGAACCTAAATAGGACAAGAAGACTGATGTGGAAAACAGCAAATGGCCTGTATTTATTACAAAAAGAGAAAAGATGGCGGTGGCGCCATGACGCAGTGCTGACGTCACCGAGCGCGAGAACACTTACCATAAGCTCGCATTACAGATTAGCGCTTTTCAACTGACCTGAATAGATGCACTTTTAATGATCTATTATTAGTGAACCTGGAATTATATACCTGAAACCCTAACTATATATATATATATATATATATATATATATATATATATATATATATATATATATATATATATATATATATATATATATATATATATATATATATATATATATATATATGAGGGGGAGTGGTGGCTCCAGCGGTTAAGGCGCTGGGTTGCCTATTGGAAGGTCTGGGGTTCGAGCCCCGGTATCGCCAGGCTGCCACTCTTGGGCCCTTGAGCAAGGCCCTTAACCCTCTATGCTCCGGGGGTCCCTTACAAGGGAAATATCAAGGTCCGTGATGTCGGAGTGACGTGGGGCCGCCTTCCCGTGGGCTCACCACCTGCAGGAGGGACCGTAAGGGAGGGTGCTGTGAGGATTGGGCAGCAGTCGAAGGCGGGGTATGCCTGCTTAGACTGCTGCCCCTGCAACCCGAATTACAGATAAGCGGGAAGTGAATCAATGAATATATATATATATATATATAGAGAGAGAGAGAGAGAGAGAGAGAGAGAGAGAGAGAGAGAGAGAGAGAGAGAGAGAGAGAGAGAGAGAGAGAGAGAGAGAGAGAGAGAGAGAGAGAATAATTTTATCTAACTTTAGCATAGCATGCTAAGCGAGACCTGTTGCCACTAAAACATTTCATACTCTGACACTCTGTCAGGATGCAAGCACTACATAAGGTGCACCGCCATTAGTCTCCCATCTACATAGTGACACTAAATTGGAGGGGGAGATCAAGCTTGAAATTCCGATAACGGTTTCATGATGAAAAAAGAAACAGCGCTCAGGAACACTTACCGTTAGCTCTTTTCAGAGCGCTCTCTGGACTATTACACTACCACATCCTTTCAGGCCGCTGCGAGAAAAAGCAAAAGACCTGCGTCACGACCACGCCCGAGGCCGCACCGCCCCCCAGCGGCAAAAAGGAGCAACGTCAATTAGAAAATAAATATTTAGTCTATAATAAATACATTGTTGTAAAATGTAGAAATGAAACAAATGGTGAATTTACCACATTAATATATCATATTATTCTTTACCATCCTGATAAAAAAAATTAATAAATAAATAAATGTGACTGCTGTTGGTCCAAAGAATGGACCAACAGCATTTAAATTAAATAATTTATTTAAATTAAATAATGCACTTAAGTTTATGTATTAAAATTAAAAGAGTTGTGTTGACAAAATTAAAAAATAGTAATATTTCAGTTTTACACAAATAATTTAAGTAAAACGAATGAAATAGAGTTCTGTTGCTTCTGCAGTACCGCGCTACGGTCAGCAGGTGGAGTAATATCTGCACATGCGCAGATGAAAAGCACATTCAACGCGCATTTTTCTGCTCTGGTTTTGATCGGCGCCATTTAATGTTCACAGTGCAAAAAGAGAAAACAAGCGAAATTTTTCCTTGTGGACACACAGCCAGGTGATATTTTACTTTTTTATGTATATGTTGAGGATGTCAGTAAATTAGGTTGGTTAATCGCACATAATCTCATATTTTGTATGGTATTTTCATGATGTTAGCGTATTCCTCATGTCGTTTTTACATTCATGTTATTTACGTTCTTGTTTTTCGCTTTAATTTAATTTATATTTCTTAAAATGTGATTATTTGATTATTATTATTTGGGTAATAGTAATATTTGCCATGCTGTTTGTCTTTGTCAGGCAGGAGGACGGCAGTGATCGGATATCAGTAGGCCATTCCTAAACATCCAAATGCCAGACACAGATGCTCACACCTACATAGCTGTTAGAGGTAATATTTCTAGAACACATTATATATATTATATAATATAATATAGTATAGTATAAACCCTCCTCTCACCCTTGATCTGTTGGTAATTCTCTTTTTATACTTAATATTTTTAAGATGTGAAACATGATGCAACCTCGATGCGCAACACCACCCTGGGAATCTATGTCGTGGTACATGAAGGAGCAGATGCTACAGACCCATATGAGGATGTTGGCATCATAATTTAATGCATCCAAGTATTTGAAAACCTGAACAATGTAGCAAATGCATGTTCTGTGATAATTGGTCTAATTTATGCATTAGACTTGTCTTAACCACAAGATCTGAGATACACTTTTAAAGTATTTAAAAAGTTATTTATGAAACTAGATGCAAACAAGCAATCAAACAAGGTCCAGGTCCTGAAAAATAAACTCTTGTCATAAGGCAGGACATACTGTCTGTTTTCTCCATAAAGTTGTGCTGTTTGCTGTAGCAGTACATTTGTTTCAGAACATTTTCATTCCTTTCAATGTTGGTCTTGCATTGAATAACTGATGCATTGTTAGCTTTTTCTTTCAGTTTCGAAAGGAAAAAAAAAATAAATAAGACTTTTGTATTATTATTTGTTTTGTATTATTATTTTGGCTGGACCACAGCAGAGGTGGCAAAAGTACACACATCCTTTACTTGAGTAGAAGTACAGATACTCATGTTTTAAAATACTCGGGTAAAAGTTGAAGTACTGATTATACCTTTTTACTCAAGTGAAAGTAAAGAAGTCTTGGCTCTTACATGTACTTAAGTAAAAAGTAGCTATTACTTCTACCTGTTTTAGCTGTTAACTGGACCTCACATTATATTAGATGGATGGATGGATGGATGGATGGATGGATGGATGGATGATTCCTGGTCGAGCTGGTTGCTGTTTGTAAATAAAACTTTTCAATTCTGTCCTTTCTGTGTTGGATTATTTTCTTGATTTCCTGGTCTTTAATGAAAGATAACTCCACCAAAAAAAAAAAAAAAAAAAGGCACTTTTGTGGTAGCTCAGTGGGTTAAGGCTTGTGCCTGAACATGGTCCTTAATATAGTCCTCGCTGGTGATAAGGTTTCAAAGCCAGTCCTACATGCCTTCTTTCTTACTGCGCTGGCATGAAACAAAGTATGAACCCTCCAAAAAGCACACATGCTTTTCAGCAGCGGTCGCTCAGTGGTTGAAGGTTTGTGCCTCATCTAAACATGCTTCCCAGTCTGATCTCTTCCATGGTTCAGTAGGTTAAGGCTGGTGCCTTGCTGATGGTAAAGATCAGGGTTTGAATCCCGCTTTCTGCCTGCTAGTTGCGATGTAGGTTATGTTCCTGCTTCCTAAATCTTTCTTTCGCTTTATAGTCTTGTGTTGATGGTTTAAAGGTAGATAGACCTTTAAACAACCTTCTGGTCTTCCCTGATGGTTCAGTGGGTTAAATCAGGTTTCTTGCTTTTGGTGGGGTCCAGGGTTCGAATCCTGCTTTCTGTCTGCCAGTCACGATCAAGATTCACTTCCTACATCTTTCTTTAGCGATATATATTTTTGTTTTTAATGGGTTAAAAAGAAAGATAGACCTGCTCTAAATGAGCTTCCTAGCCTGTCCTCACCAATTGTTCAATGGGTTAAGGTTTGGATCTCGCTGGTGGTGGGGATCATGGTTCGATTCCTGCTTCCTTCCTGCTATTTACAATGTTGGTTAAACTTGTGCTACTTACATCTGTATTCGCTTCCTACATCTTTCTTTACCGTTAAATTCTTGTGTTGATGATTTAGAAAGAATGATAGACATGCTCTAATCAAACTTCCCATCCTGTTTTTTTCTGATGGCTTAGTGGGTTAAGGCTGGTACTTTGCTAATGTTGGTGGTCAGGGTTCAAATCAGGCTTTCTGTCTGCTAGTCATGAGGTAGGTTAAATTCCTGATTCCTACATCTTCATATTCTTGTTTTGATGGGTTAAAAAGAAAGATAGACCTGTTCTAAACAAGCTTCCCCGGCTTGTCCTTCCTGATACTTCAGTGGGTTAATGCTGGTACCTTGCTAATGGTGTGAATCAGGGTTCGAATCCTGTTTTGTCCCTGCTAGTCACGTAACGGGCTTGCTTCCTACGTCTGTCTTTAGCATTGTGTTGTTGGTTTGAAAGAAAAGATAGACCTGCTCTAAACAATCATCACAGCAGGTCCTTCCTGATGATTCAGTGGGTTAAGACTGGTATTTCGCTGTTGGTAGGGTTCAGGGTTCGAATCCTGGTTTCTGTCTTGTCTGAATTTCTTGTTTTGAAGCATGAAACGAAGGATAACCCCCCCAAAAAAAAAGAAGGTGTGTTGTGGGACTTGATGGCTTTGTGGTAAAAGCCTGGCCTCTGAGCTCAGAGGTTGCTGGTTCAAATCTTGCTTGTCCCCACACTGGGAAAGCTGTGTGGAAAGTAGTCTGTGGTGAGCAATTTAGTGGTTGACTGTGAACAAAGGCTGTGAAGACCTGCTGCTTCACAGCCATAGAAAAAGTGAGGGTGATAGTTTTTTGGCAGAATTGCATATATAGGGAAAATTTCTGCCAAAAAACTAAATTGATACGTTTTTGCTTCATAATCCCGTTTTCAGCTTCTCAGACGCCGGATGCCCGGATATTGGCCCCCTGCTTCAGGATACACCCTCTGAAACCGTCCACACAGCCATTCCTGACACCTTCCACACTCTTAACTTGGAGCTCTGACCGGGGTTTGAACCAACAACCTCTCAACACAGAGGCAAAGCTCTTCCAATTGAGCCACAGGATCTCCTGCAACAAAGTGATTTTTAGGACCTTTTATAGTTCTTTATTAAAACTTTTTAAACAATTTAAAGAAAAGCTAAGGGGTAGGAATCGAACCGGGTGAGTCAGATAGCAGAAACCACATCACTAACCACTACACTACCACAGGGGTGGCAAACAAGGCTTTGCTTAATGGACTCTTGGTTTTCTATAGTTAAGAGACCACTGTTTTCTCTTAGATCATGATGGTAGAGGGTTAAAACTTCTCCTTCCTGTTCATTCTCTCAGTAACTCGAAGTTTATGAGAAGTTAGGTTTATGAGAAGACTCAGGTACAAGAACCACATCTCCAACACCTGCACCACTGATATACCATGATTTGCCAGCAACCAATTTTAATGATCTTTCATTGTTCTGTTTTTAAAAACTTCTTATAATGTTCAATATGAAACTAGAGGTAAGAATCAAACCAGGGAAGTCTTTCATCATAGATCACTAATGGCATGACTTCAAAACTCAAAACTTTGTTAGACATGTAAATAAGCAGGAAAGACAGAGACAAAGACAAAGAGACACAGACACAGCTTTAGAAAGAGTGAGAAACAAATAGAGAGACAGCAAGAGAGAGACATATACAGTGAGACAGAGACATTTACTAAAAGAGACACAGAGACAATTAGACAGAGAAAATAGAGAGACAAAGATAGCGAGATATAGCCACTTCCTGTTGGAAGTGTTTATCCCGAGCGACTCTTAATGATTTCATTTACTAAATGAGCAGTAGTGAGTTAAGGGCTTGCTCAGGTGCCCAAAACTGGCAGCTTGGAGGTGTTAAACATGTATCATATTTACAGCATGTGATTGATATGTAGTTATAAAGCCCTAAATGGATTATCTCCATGTATCTATCCAGTCTTTTAACACGCTACAATCCGTCACGCTCCCTGAGATCTCAAAACTCTGGGCTTCTAGTAGTTCCTAGAATAGCAAAGTCCACTAAAGGCAGTAGATCATTTTCACATTTAGTTCCTAAACTCTGGAATAGTCTTCCTGACAGTGTTCGTGGTTCAGACACACTCTCCCAGTTTAAGTGCAAATTAAAACCATATCTTTTTAGCAAAGCCTACACATAACATACGTCTCACATCATAAACTTCTGCTCCAGAACATCTGATCACATGCACATTATCAACTTGTGCTGTTAATATCATGAACAGCAGCAACGCTAATTCCTCTCCACTGCTTCTCTTTCCCTCCCCATCCCGAGGCATCCTGAGGTTTGGCCAGCTCCAGTCACCTCCCCCCTCGTGAAAAATATGGACCTTTGAAAAAGTAGATGCCGAACTCGCAAACATCCCGAACCATCTAGAGACGTACCAGTGCCAATTGGATCTCACTACATGTGGGGTTTTGACATTGGACCTACTGGAGTGTTTAAATGACTCTGTCAGAAGCTGATGGTGGATCTGTGATGATCACAAATGTTGAGCTCATAAAACTAGAAGCTACTAACCATATAGACTGTATAAGACTGTAGGAAGAACATTACTTATAATCTTGTACTCCAGTACTCATGTTAGTTCTCACTCTCCAGTGTTCTGTATTGTTGAAAGATTTATGATTAAACTCTTGATGTCACCCAAATGAGGATGAGGTTCCCCTTTTGAGTCTGGTTCCCTTTCAAGGTTTCTTCCTCATTACATCTAGGGGAGTTTTTCCTTGCCACAGTCGTGGCTGCTCATCAGGGATAAATGCACACCATTCACCTTAACTGTTGATTTCTGTAAAGCTGCTTTGAGACAATGTCTGTTGTGAAAAGTTTTATAGAAATAAACTTGACTTGATATGTAAGCATATGTACAGTGATTAAATATAAAGGCTATTACAGTGCAGAGACATGTGGACATCATTAAAAGCCTTTGCCATGTTTCCACACGGACAGTTAATGAGGTGATACCGGAGAAAATGCACCTCTTCAAGTCAAGTCAGGAAGCTTTTATATATATAAAATTATAGACATTTTACAGATTTGAATGATGGATTGTTTTCATCTGTACGATCAATAAAGACAGTAATTTAAGTTTGTGTCGCCATTATGAGGGAAAACCCCACAAAACGCCACCTAGAGGGTAAATTGTGTGAATCATGGCGGATTTTGGTGTTTGATTTGAGACTTGGCGCAAGTTTACTGATTAAAAATATTTGTATCTGGAGTTTATTTATTTATTTTATATCTAAGTAAAGAAAGGACGTCGTGGCTAAATTTATTTTTTGCCAAAGGTTTTAATTTCGACTCTTTTTTATTTAGTTATTTATTTATGTATTTACATTTGGGAAAACAAAAATGTGCGCTGAATTGATAGCGCGTTAATACAATTTTGTGCCGTTTAAAATACTTTTCATTTTGACAGCCAAATATACATATACATACCCACACACACACACACACACACACACACACACATATATATATATATACACACAGTGAGGAAAATAAGTATTTGAACACCCTGCTATTTTGCAAGTTCTCCCACTTAGAAATCATGGAGGGGCCTGAAATTTTTTATCGTAGGTGCATGTCCACTGTGAGAGACATAATCAAAAAAAAAAATCCAGAAATCACAATATATGATTTTTAAACTATTTATTTGTATGATACAGCTGAAAATAAGTATTTGAACACCTGTCTATCAGCTAGAATTCTGACCCTCAAAGACCTGTTAGTCTGCCTTTAAAATGTCCACCTCCACTACATTTATTATCCTAAATTAGATGCACCTGTTTGAGGTCGTTAGCTGCATAAAGACACCTGTCCACCCCATACAATCAGTAAGAATCCAACTACTAACATGGCCAAGACCAAGGAGCTGTCCAAAGACACTAGAGACAAAATTGTACACCTCCACAAGGCTGGAAAGGGCTACGGGGAAATTGCCAAGCAGCTTGGTGAAAAAAGGTCCACTGTTGGAGCAATCATTAGAAAATGGAAGAAGCTAAACATGACTGTCAATCGCCCTCGGACTGGGGCTCCATGCAAGATCTCACCTCGTGGGGTCTCAATGATCCTAAGGAAGGTGAGAAATCAGCCCATAACTACACGGGAGGAGCTGGTCAATGACCTGAAAAGAGCTGGGACCACCGTTTCCAAGGTTACTGTTGGTAATACACTGAGACGTCATGGTTTGAAATCATGCATGGCACGGAAGGTTCCCCTGCTTAAATCAGCACATGTCCAGGCACGTCTTAAGTTTGCCAATGACCATTTGGATGATCCAGAGGAGTCATGGGAGAAAGTCAGATGTGGTCAGATGAGACCAAAATAGAACTTTTGGGTCATAATTCCACTAAACGTGTTTGAAGGAAGAAGAATGATGAGTACCATCCCAAGAACACCATCCCTACTGTGAAGCATGGGGGTGGTAGCATCATACTTTGGGGGTGTTTTTCTGCACATGGGACAGGGCGACTGCACTGTATTAAGGAGAGGATGACCGGGGCCATGTATTGCGAGATTTTGGGGAACAACCTCCTTCCCTCAGTTAGAGCATTGAAGATGGGTCGAGGCTGGGTCTTCCAACATGACAATGACCCGAAGCACACAGCCAGGATAACCGAGGAGTGGCTCTGTAAGAAGCATATCAAGGTTCTGGCATGGCCTAGCCAGTCTCCACACCTAAATTCAATAGAGAATCTTTGGAGGGAGCTCAAACTCCATGTTTCTCAGCGACAGGCCAGAAACCTGACTGATCTAGAGAAGATCTGTGTGGAGGAGTGGGCCAAAATCCCTCCTGCAGTGTGTGCAAACCTGGTGAAAAACTACAGGAAACGTTTGACCTCTGTAATTGCAAACAAAGGCTACTGTATCAAATATTAACATTGACTTTCTCAGGTGTTCAAATACTTATTTGCAGCTGTATCATACAAATAAATAGTTTAAAAATCATACATTGTGATTTCTGAATTTTTTTTTTTTAGATTATGTCTCTCACAGTGGACATGCACCTACGATGACAATTTCAGACCCCTCCATGATTTCTAAGTGGGAGAACTTGCAAAATAGCAGGGTGTTCAAATACTTATTTTCCTCACTGTATATATATATATATATATATATATATATATATATATATATATATATATAAAATTGTCTAATAATTAATTGTATATATATATATATATATATATATATATAAATATATATATATATATATATATACACACACAGTGGAACTTCGGAGCTCTCGAGGGTTAGGGACCAAGACCAGTCGCGAGTTCCGAATTTTCGCGACCTTTTGATACGCCCCTTCCAACCCAGTAAAAACCCAAAGAACACTATACAAAATCGATTTAAATGAGTAAATAACACTATTTCACTCCATAACAATTAATTATTAGACAATTTTAATGAGATAAACCTTGATTAGAAATGTTACAACTAGCGTTTTGAGCAGCTCGCGGTTGCTCACGAGCCGATCTGAATGCGAGGTCGCATTAAAACTAAAGTAACGAGTCTGTTTTGAAAATGTAAGAAGTAAAAAGTACAGATATTTGTGTAAAAATGTAATGAGTAAAAGTAAAAAGTTGTCTGAAAAATAAATAGTGGAGTAAAGCACTGATACCAGAAAAAATCTACAAGTAAAGTAACAAAGTATTTGTACTATGGTACAGGTCGTTGAGTTTTCTTCCTTATAATGGCCTTTCAGGGTTTAGTCTGTTTTCATTTCCAGCATATGACGGAGGATCATACCTGGACTGATTGCTTTGATCACTGCATCAATTATGTCAGACTCTCTGTGTACTTTATTTATTCTGGCCTCAATCTGGTGTACCAAATTATTGTATGACAGTTTATCTTTCTGTCCCTGTTTCCCTTTTTGGCCATTAATCTTGAAATTCTGTCTAATCGTGACTTCTAAAACAGGGGAGCTTGAAACATCAGGAAAATTTAAACTCACGTGCTGGATTTCGTTTCTCAGCGTACTGGTAGACATCTCGAAATTACGATGCAGTTCAGTACTGTTTCTTTAAACACGTGAGCTCAGATCAGCTCCTGTCTGTATCGCCGCCGCCATCTTGGATCGCGCCATCGTTGTGCTGCGTCATCCCTCTGGCAAACTAACAAATCTTTCACGTGTTAGCAGGCTACATCATCGTCATTTTCTGTCTCTGTAACATTATCTACTGCCTCACTTATTAATCTGATTAGCGAGTGCCATTTACTCTGTCCATCTACTGACAATTTAGCATACACACACACACACACACACCTCTTGCAATTGATCAAGCTGTAGCCGGAGCAAAGCCTCGCTCAGCCGCTCTTGTAGTTGCTCCTGAAGAAGGCAACAAGCGTGTGGTTGATTTGGGTTCTCTTTTTATTCAGCCAACATATTTGTTAGCAGAGACAGATCTCTCCACAGCCCGTTTCAAGACGAGAGAACCATTTACCACACGTTTTCAACAAAAAACTTCGCGCTCGCGCGCTATTCACTCTTCTCTTTGTTTTTGGGGGATTCTTTATCTGGCTACTGCCACCTGCTGGACACCAATCACCTGGCTGGCAATATACAAATATGTGCAAACTAATTGAATAAAGATGCCAGAATTTTTAAAAGGACACTAAAACTTACAACACCAATAATAATAATAATAATAATTAAATAAAAATAAATTATCCTGTACAAAAACGTGATCAGATAGGGTTAAAAATGTTCATTAACTTAGCAGTTTGCATTCATTGCTATGGTATATTAAGTGATTTCTAGAACTAATGTTTAAACACACACACACACACACACACACACACACACACACACACAATGTCTGTAAGCAAAGAGAGAGAGAGAGAGAGAGAGAGAGAGAGAGAGAGAGAGAGAGAGAGAGAGAGCAAGCAAAAAAAACAGAAACACTACAATTTTAATGTTTTAATATCGTGGTGTTTGTTTTTTAAAAATATATATATATATACAGTATAAGATTATACAGTATAAGATTAACTGATATTTAAAAATGCAGAAAATGTGTGTCCAATCCAAAATCCAAAGACATGAGAAAACAAGACACTCACTGCTCACTAATGATTTGCTACAACCCAGAAATAATAATAATAATAATAATAACAATAATAATAATAATAATAATAATAATAATAATAATAATAATAATAATAATAATAAATTGCATGTACAGGGAAATGTATATTATTTATTGACATGATATTTTATTCTACTTTGTTGCTTTGAGGGTTAAAGTAAAAATTGCTAAATACAGTAATATATGTTTGGATTGAGATAATTCGCGTGGAAATGTAAACCTCAAAAACAAGTCTTTATAAATATCACTCGTGTCTTAATTTAATGTACTCTGTAATGTATTAAACCTACAGGCTACAATAAATCTTTAAATTATAAAGTGAAAGAATAAGAATCAGGGATGCCCGTAAATAGTGAAACATTTTTGGTTAAATGGTTTCTAATATATGTATATGTATAAATGTATAAATAAACAACAGCAGGAGAAAACTGAAGCACGTTTGTTTATTCATTCTTTCATTATCGCGGTTTTCTGATCATAATGGAGTCTGGTAGACTGGGAACATAGAGAAACTAATAATAATAGTATTAATAATAATCATCATCATCATCATTATCATCATCATATTCATTATCACCATCGTCATCACACTACGGTTTAAAACATTGATTTTTCGTAAACGGATTTTGCACAAGTTAATAAGTCGTAATTTTTTGGTCAGTTAATGAGCGCTTATAGAGTATAATGGGCCTCTTAACAAACGGAGCTGAAAATCTCGCCTGTGTCTAATGAATGAGCCTCATCCCCCCATCCTCCTGACCAATAGAGAAAGAGAGAGAGAGAGAGAGAGAGAGAGAGAGAGAGAGAGAGAGAGAGAGAGAGAGAGAGAGAGAGAGAAAGACTCTAAACTCATCACGTCGGAAAAAATGAAAAGGCGGAGGGTCGCTGAGAGTCACAGACTCGCTGATCTGATGAATTCAGGACTTTCTGTATCAGAGGCTGCAGCTTGGTGTTTCTGTTCCCGCAGCGTTTATCTCTGACTGTAACGCTGTAACACTTTTCTAATAGCAAAAACTTTGTTGCCAAAACAAAACTACAACGCAAAACCTTTCAAGAAACATCAGGTGATTACAAGTAACAGGTAGATACCTCAGAGTCTCAGAATCATCAGAATCAGAATCGGGATTAGCTCGGGCATCACTGCGGTTCCGGTGAAGGTGTGGATGAGGGGTGAAAGGTGGGAAGTGAATCCGTTCCGTTTCTCTTGAATCCGCCTCCCTCTCTCCGTTATCCGCTCGGTGAGAGCTTTCAACGCGCTTTAGAGACACTTCTTCCGTCCTCGGACCCTTTAAGGAAAACAGGAGCGAGGACCAATCACTGAGCCATCACGGGGGCTCGGGAGAAGAGGAAGCTGTCTCCAGGAGCTCTGGTGCTAATTAGGCTGAACAGAATCTTCGCCAGAGATCGGCTCGGAACCGGATCGTGCGCGTCCATGGAGCGCGCGGAGAAGCAAACCGTGTCCGCCGTCTCCATGTGTGCATTTCTCACAGAGTTCTGAAAATCTTTTTTCGCTTCCCCCTAATCTGTACTTTATTTATTCTTGACTTGATTCTTTACTTTTTACTTTTTGTTGGAGTATTTTTCCTGTCTGATCAACGGACTTCACGTTATCTGTGAGCGGCGGAAATACATTTATATAGATATTTATTTTTCCGGTTTTGAAGCACCATGTTTCAGCCCACACCGAAGAGATGTTTCACTATAGAGTCTTTGGTAGCGAAGGAAACAGATACAGACACGTGAGGCACAGGTTTCAAGGTGATATTATAAACAAACACATTATTATTATTATTATCATTATTATTATTATTATTATTATCATTATTATTATCATCATTATTATAATGATAATAATGATGATAATAATAATAATAATAATAATAATAATAATAATAATAATAATAATAATAATAATAATGATAATAATAATAACAATAATGTTTTTTTGCAGGTCGGAAAAAAATAATTGACCATATATAATGTACTTAATCTATACAGATAAAGAAGTAACAACACAAAATGAAACGAATATGCGAAACAAAAGTAACGAAAATATCCTTTTGAATGCACTTTCTTTCTGAACTTTTTTTTTTTTTTTTACAAATTTGTGATAAACAATTACATAACAAGTTTAATTTTAGATTTTGTATTTTTGCAGCTGTTGTTACAATAACAGAACTAAATTAAGAAAACAAAAACTGTTAAAAAAAATTGTAATTAGATTTGATAAAAAGTGTGTGTGTGTGTGTGTGTGTGTGTGTGTGTGTGTGTGTGTGTGTGTGTGTGTGTGTGTATATATATATTCTGTCACCCCCATTCTGCTGCTCAGCCTGTAAAAACACCACAAACATGGCCCAACGTGGAAACAAGGAAAAAACCTTTTATAAAAATAAAATCCGGGTCTCATTAAAGGGTTTCTGAACTCTGTATTATGCACTAAACTCTATTATACAATACATTGGTTTGTTTTTCATTGTACTATACGTTTTACTAAACTGAAAATGTAATAAAAACTGCATTATTTTGGCAGGCAGAGTCATGTTTTCTATTTCAATTCTTTATTTGAAATATTGTGAAATCAGAAATGAGAGAAAACATGGCAAATTTAATTTTCATTTAATGTTTGGTAAAATGCAACATTTACACACACACACACACACACACACACACACACACACACACACACACACACACACACAAACTCTGAGCTTTCTGTAATAATGGTGGAAGTATATTTAGACAGGCTGTTAGTTATTATATTCAGTGTAATAAGCTGATAATTAAAACAAATTACAACTTGATATTCTGTATGTAAGTTTATATACAGGAGGAGTTCCAGGAGATCATATTTATTTACTGAGCTACGAATGTGTACAATTTTCAAAGGTTTTGTTGGTTTGTGTTTATTTATTTATTTATTTATTTATTCATATATAATTTTTTATTATTCAAGTTAAAAAACTACACAACAATGACAGGGGAACAAACTGAAGTTAAATGTTACATAATTGTAAAAACATCAAGCAAAAGACACGCATTTAATTGAACATTAGTTTCTAAATCACGTTGCTCGTTTATTTGGGGGGGGGGGGGTCGGAATTAGTCGGTAAGGGTCGGTGCAACAAATATGCGTGTGACGTCACACGGCTGTTTTGAATATAAAATGAGAGCGGAGCGGTCTGAAAGGTATTCGCGAAAATGGCACACTATATTACACCAGAGAGCGCTCTGATAAGAGCTAACGGTTAGTGTTCCACAACCTTTTTTCTTTATCATTCATAAAGCAATCATCTGGATTTGAAGTTCGATCTCCTTCTCCAATTAGGAGAATAATGACGGTGCACTTTATTTAGTGTTTATATCTTTTATGACAGAGTCCGAATTGTTTTAGCGCAAATAGGCCTAGCTTAGACTGCTAACTATAGATAGATAGATAGATAGATAGATAGATAGATAGATAGATAGATAGATAGATAGATAGATAGATAGATAGATAGATAGATAGATAGATAGATAGATAATATTAAAGTGCATCTCTGTTTACTAACGGTAAATGTTGTAAGCGTTCTCTCTCTGTGACGTCATAATTGCATCATCGCCCTTCTGGCATCTTTCCTCTCTTCAGAATGAATACAAACTGATGGCTGTTTTCCAAATTCGCTCTTCTGGTCTTATTTGGGGACACTAGAAAAAGAATTGCTGATGTGCCTTTTTTAGTTCTTGTACATCAGATTTCGGACAGAACCCGTGTTTTAGCGGCAACAGGTCTCGCTTAGCCTGCTATGCTAAAGTTAAATAAAATTATTCTCTCTCTCTCTCTCTCTCTCTCTCTCTCTCTCTCTCTCTCGCTCTCTTTCTCTCTCTCTCTCTCTCTCTCTATCTATCTATATATATATATATATATATATATATATATATATATATATATATATATATATATATATATATATATATATATATATACACACCTGCACTTATTCTCATATATATTTATATATATATTCCACAGCGTTTATAAATGTTTGTCCCTTTGTTATTTTATTAACCACAAAACGGCGTAGCGACTTTGCAATTATGGTCTAATACACTATGAATAAAGTATAGTTTATATGTATAATTATAACTGCATCCATTCAATTCAGGTCAGTTTTTGTGACAGTTTTTCTGTGGGGTTGGATTTTTCTAACCAGCTACATCAGGAATGTAATTTCTCAGTACTCAAAGCAAAAAAAATACCTTTCTATTATATATAGATTAATAAACATAAAATGTTTCTGTCTCTCTTTTCAGAGTTCCTTGAAGTTGGTAAAAAGCAGGCTGCTCTCGACGTCCTTTACAATGTCATCAAACACAGAAATCATCGAACATGGCAGAAGATTCACGAGCCCATTATGCTTAAGTTCCTGGAGCTCTGTGTGGACCTGCGCAAGAGCCATCTGGCTAAGGAGGGCCTTTACCAGTACCAGAACATCTGTCAGCAGGTCTGTGTCTTTCTGAAAACAAACGTGAAGTCAAATGAACATTAAGTTTTGTCTTTACGTTACACAGTGTTGTATAATCTATGTTCAGTTTTTTGGAATTCAGGATTCATAGGCACCAAACATAATCTTCTAGCAGTACAGTCACACACACAATCAATATAGAAGCAAAGCAAAGAAACAATGAACTACCATACATTTAGATGCAATACTTTATTATGAAAATATGCTGCACAATAGGATATCAACAAACTCTCAGAGTTCTCATGAGAAACATTATATTCTGTTGTTGAATAATTTTTTTTTATTATTATTATTATTTTAAATAAATAAATATTTGTAAAATGTAGAAATGTTGTTAAATGTAGAAAACTAAAATAATAACCTCAGACTTGTTATTTGAATCAGGAATTTGCTGTATTTAAATTACGATTGTTAAAAATGTAGAATTATGCAGATGAGTAATGATAGTGACATTGGGGCTGTACTGCTCTCTGCTGGCAGAAATAGAGATTGCACTTTTGTAATACTTGTGTGAAAGTGAAGTAAAAATACCTTCGAATAGTTTCTGGTTTTTAGGATCAGCATCTATTTAAAAACCTGGGTGTACAAGTTCACTCAGCTGGTGTAGGGGTGTGACCTTATAGATATGCTAAAGGTGGAAGTGGATTTTATTTTGAATATTTTATTTACTGTATTTTAATTTGAGTATTAACCAGCTACCATCTTTTAACATAAACGTTGATACCAAAAAAGATTTTGCTTTGCTTTATAGGGGAATATTAAATCTTTTGAGGATGTGGTTCATACCTACCTGAAACTCGCTGAGGAGAAGACAGAGACTGCCAAAGAGGAGTCTCAGAAAATGGCAAATATTGAGGATCTGGATAACATTCAGACCCCAGAAAGGTGTGTGACAATATTGAACAGTGTGTATAGATGTGCTGTGTGTAAGCGGATAAACGATAGGAGAATATAATCATTGTATCTTGTGTTTTCAGTGTGCTGTTGAGCGCTGTGAGTGGAGAGGACACTCAGGATCGTACTGATCGTTTGCTGCTCGCTCCTTGGGTCAAATTCTTGTGGGAGTCCTATTGGCAGTGTCTGGACCTGCTGAGGAACAACTCCAAAGTGGAGCGTCTTTACCATGACATTGCGCAGCAAGGTCAGTGCATGATGTGGATGTGTCAGATTTATAATACCACTTACATCATACGCGATTCTTTATAAATGTAAATACATCTTTTAATTTTACAGCTTTCAAGTTCTGCCTGCAGTACACTCGCAAGGCAGAGTTCCGTAAGTTGTGCGATAACTTGCGCATTCACCTTGGACAGATCCAGAGGCACCATAACCAGAGCACAGCCATCAATTTAAACAACCCCGAAAGCCAGTCGATGCATCTGGAGACTCGGTTGGTGCAGCTGGACAGTGCTATCAGCATGGAGCTCTGGCAGGTGCGGTCACGTAGAACGGTCATGAATGCGTTGGAATGGTGTAAACCTTAAGTGTTTTATGTACTAACATGAAACTGTTTGCATTTCAGGAAGCTTTTAAGGCAGTGGAGGACATCAACGGTCTGTTTGCTCTCTCCAAGAAACCCCCCAAACCTCGACTGTTGGCAAACTATTATACCAAGGTGTCTACTGTGTTCTGGAAGTCTGGTAATGCTCTTTTTCATGCCTGCACACTGCACCGCCTATACCATCTCTCCAGAGAAATGAGGAAGAACCTCACCCAGGAGGAAATGCAGAGGTTAGTGTTTTTATTTCTCAAGCAAACGAAAATGGAAAGTTTTAAATCAAAAGAAAAAAGTTTTAAATTCAATGTTTCCACAGGATGTCGACTCGTGTGATTTTGGCCACTCTGTCTATCCCCATAACCCCGGAGCGCACTGATATCGCACGTTTGTTGGACATGGACGGGATTATTGGGGAGAAGCAACGCAGACTGGCCACTTTGCTCGGCCTGCAGTCGCCACCCACCCGCAAGAGCCTCATCAACGATATGGTAATGTCCGTTTTGATTTGGTAAAACTGAAATAAAAATGTTTTAAATATGCAGCACCATGCTCAACAAATCATTAATGTTTCTACAGGTGAGGTTCAATTTACTCCAGTACATCAGCTCTGATGTCAAAGAGCTGTACAGCTGGCTGGAAGTGGACTTCGACCCCCTTAAACTATGTGCACGTGTCACCAAGGTACAGCCCTGAAATTTGTAAAATAACTGATTTAAATCAGAAATTGAGTCGTGATCATTGTACGCCTTTTGTTCTGATTGTATCTGTGGTTCTCCAGGTTCTGGACTGGGTCAGGGATCAGGCAGAGAATGAGCCTGACCTGCAGCAGTACATTCCTCACTTACAGAACAACACCATCCTTAGACTTCTGCAGCAGGTTGGTGTGCTGACTTCATTTCACACACACAGAACATGGTTTAAGATTAAACTGTAGAAACATTACACCAGTAAGAGTCAGTGATAAATGGTTATAAAAGTAATATTAACTAAACACAGACTATAAAACATTCAGATGTGGATTTTCTTTCTTTGATGAGAGCTAATGTGTGCTAATCCTCTGGTATAATGATTTCAGGTGGCTCAGATCTATCAGAGTATCGAGTTCAGCAGGCTGGCCTCTCTTGTACCGTTTGTGGATGCCTTCCAGCTGGAGCGCGCCATCGTCGATGCTGCACGTCACTGTGACCTGCAGGTAGTTATTATTTCTGCTTCATTCATTTAAAGAAAATGCTTTGTGTTTACCCTTGAATGTTCTTGTCGATTTTCAGGTTCGTTTTGACCATAGGTCCCGAACCTTACGGTTCGACTCGGATCTAAACTACTCTACTAAAGAGGACGCCCCAGTGGGACTGTTCCAGCAGAACATGCCTTCTGAACCGATCTGTAACCACCTCAAGACCATTTCTTCTGCTCTGGAAAATGCCATTCAGATTATCAAACCTGCCTCCATTTTAGTAATGAATTAGATTTATTATATGCAGTTCTTTGTTTATTTACATTTCTCTCAGTATCTTATTCATTTTGGTAGTTTTTAATTAACGAGACACAATAGGATAGTTTTTCTTTTAATAAAATTTTTTTTTTTATATTAACCTTGCAACATATTTTCAGGTTCTTTCTTATGCGCTCTGTCGCACCACTCTAATTGTTGTCTTCCTCCTGTAGCAAGAACGGGAGGAGAAGCGTCAGCAGGCCATCACTGCCTACCTTAAAAATTCCGGTGAGGAGCATCAGCGCATCCTGGCTCACCGTCAGACCATTAAGGAGCGGAAGGAACGTCTGGAGAGCCTGAACATCCAGCGTAAGAAAGAACAGCGGGAGCTGTGGGAGCGGCGTGAGGCCGAGCTCCAGAAGGTGCGCAAGGCAGAGGAGGAGCGCCTGCGCCAAGAGGCCAATGAGAGGGAGAAAGAGCGCATCATGCAGGAGCACGAGCAGATCAAAAAGAAGACCATACATGAGCGCCTTGAGCAAATCAAGAAAACCGAGCTGGGAGCCAAAGCATTTAAAGACATTGATATTGAGGTACAATGGGAGGAGTCCAGAAAGTGAAATGAACTTTACACAATTCTATTCTGTTTCTGCCGAGTTCAGTTAAATTATGCTGACGGCTTTTAGTAAATTTTAGTGGCACTTGGTTTAGATTATATGTGTGTTTCCAGAACGTTCTCCTTAAGGAACTTAAATCTTCTTAGAGCTCTGTTGATAACTTATTGGATGTCTTGTCATGGTTCTAGTTTAGACGTGTAACTGGGACAAATTTCCTCAGTATGTCCTGAAAACAAACAGAAGTGATATCGCAGAATCTCATATGTTATTTAGAAGATTGTGAATTTACCTCCAGGGTCGCTGGTTAACTAGTTTAGCTACTTGTTTTTATTCACAGTAAAGTGTAATTAAAATATAAGTTAGATATACACTTAATTATTTGTGTGTGTATGTGTGCTGAATTGCATGTGTGTTTATCTGTGCAGGACCTGGAGGAGTTGGACACTGATTTCATCATAGCCAAACAGGTGGAGCAGCTTAAAAAAGAGAAGAAAGAGCTGCAGGAGCGCTTAAAGAATCAGGAGAAAAAGGTTGGGTTGTAGATTTCATGAAGACAATAATCTCATTTAGTCACACCTTTTGATATTTGATCTTACATTCCTTCTTAAACAGTTCTGACATTCTTTCATGATTCATTCTTCATGTTTATACTCAAATCCTGAACCTGGATTCCATTTTCCATATCTGTGAATTTGTAGGACAGGAACAATATTCCCAATATTGATAACGTTAAATATTTAAGGGTTTTGTGTGATGATGTGTTTCAGATGGACTTCTTTGAAAGGGCGAAGCGTTTTGAGGAAATCCCCCTGATTAAAAAAGCCTATGAAGAGCAGCGCCTCAAAGACATGGAGTTGTGGGAGCTCCAGGAGGACGAGAAGGTAATGCCTTACAGTTCATCTCCACAATGCATATGTTAAACAATATCCTTGGTTGTGGATCATCCTAATGCCTACTGTTATACAAAACTCAGAAGTCAGAGATATTTGCTTTTGCTTGAGAAGGATGATGGCAGACTTTTATTGCTACTTGTTATTTCACACTGTTTAATTGTGCACATCTTTAATAGATCAGCACCATGAAAGTGGAGCATGAGAAGGCTCTCGAGGACAAAATGAGGATGTCCAGGATTATAGAGGATAAGGAGAACTTTCTGTCTAATATTACAGCTGCACGAAGATTCATCTACGAGGTAAAGACATTTTTTTTGTAAATTTATTAGCAAAGGAACTCATTCTGCAATGTGAGCTGTGCATAATTGACCTGCACGCTCTTTTTTATATGTAGGAAAAACTAAAGCAGTTCCAAGAGCGTTTGGTTGAGGAGAGGAAGAAGTGCCTCGAAGAGCGCAAGAAGCAGCGCAAGGAGGAGCGACGAAATACTTTTTATCGCCAGAAGGAGGAGGAGGCTCAGAGGATCGAGGAGGAACAGCTGAAAAAGGGTACTGTTTGTGGTTTCGAGTACTTCAGTGTTTAGCACCTTCTGTGTCCAGTTTAATTAGTAAACCAATTCAATTAAACTCTTAAAAATGATAAAACTTAATTATAACTGTAGTAAAACTTGAAGATGGTTGATGGAGGTTTTAATTGTTGTAGCAAAAGTCACTTCTCTATGAGCTTCAGTGTCTGTTACTGGATCTACATTAAAGTGAACTTTACGGCCCAGTGGTCACGATGTTGTTGGCTGGTGTGTTTCAGAGCGTGAGGAGCGTGAGCGTCAGGAACAGGAGCAGAGGGAGGAGAAGGAGCGCAAGTACCAGGAGCGCCTGCGCAAGCTGGAGGAGCAGGAGAAGAAGCAGCGAGCCAGGCAGCAGGAAATTGAGGAGCGTGAACGCCGCAAGGAGGAGGAGATACGAAAACCCCAGGAGAAGTCTAGCAAAGTAAACAAACACACACACACACACACACAAATACACATGTAACAGGTTTAGACAAAATTCAATTTATAAATCTATGGTTAATGATGTATAGTCTAAAGGTGCTACTTGCTTCAAAAAAGAACAAGATGCTGCACTTATTAGACAGTTTGTTGAATTAAATGATAAACAGAGAAAACAAGTTCTGATCAAATGTACTGACTTGGAAAACTGTAGAAAACAGCACCTGATGTTGAGGTTTAGATTAAGTTGTTAATCTGCAATAATGCAGATACATGTAAAGCACCAATGTAAAAAAGATTGTATCTGACTGGTACTAGGACTTGTAGTGTAGACTGATGAGCAGAGTTGTTCCAGAGCAGGTCTCAGGCTAATTGTCTGTCTGTTACAGCAGGTCTGGGCTGAAAAGGAAAGTGAGAGTGGCTGGAGGAGGCATACAGAGACCACAGAATCAGAGTGGAGGCGCCCTGTTTCTGACGGAAGTGCGAAGTGAGTGAAGACCACCTATATAAGGATTATTTTAGGAGTTCTCACACTGACAGAATGAGCATTCTGCAGTCACATTACTTTGACTATAAAGTTTGATTTAATATGATTTGATTACCTTTTAAACAGGGAATGGCATCAGGAAGGCCATGACGATAATGAGCATGAGGATCGCAAGCCTCCCTTTAGAAGAAGTGGAGAGGGTCCCCGCAGAGGCCCTTCAGATGCCCGGGGCCTTCGTAGGGGCATTGATAATGACTGTGGACCCAGGAGAGGATTTGATGATGACCGCGGCCCCAGGCGTGGCTTTGATGAGGGCCGTGGTCTCAGGAGACATGAAGAGCGTGGGCCTCGACGCAGTATGGATGAAGATCGTGGACCTAGAAAGGGATATGATGATGATCGTGTGCTTCAGCGGGGCATGGACGAGCCTAGAGGCTCCAGACGTGGTGCTGATGACAACTGGGGTCCTAGGAGAGGTGGTGCTGGTAAAGATGAAAGAGGAGACAGGAGAGGTGGCGACAACTCCGATACTTGGAAACCTTTGGGCAGATCAGGTACGCAAGAGAGAGGATTATTTGAATAAACTATTATTAGAGTTTGTGTGCATTTAAACGGTAGGCTTGGATTAACCATAACCTTTCTCCTTGTTTATGTTGGCGTATGTTTATTTTTGCACAGGTGGATGGAGAGAGAGAGAGAATGCCCGTAAGGAGAGCTGTGGTCCTTCACGTGACTCTGGTGCTTGTGATGATAATCATGAAGAAGATAAGCATCATGATGGAGAGCGTTTCGAAAAGCGTCGTCCCCCCAGGTACTCATCCTTAAAAATATGGATATGCGGGGAAATGGTGATTCAGGTGCACTGGATCCAGTCTGAAACTTAAACACACTGTGTGTTTATAGGGAGGAAGGAGCCTTGAGAAGAGGTGGATCTGATGAACCCAGCAGATGGCGTGATAGTCGACGTGATGACTTTGATTCGGACGATCAGTGTGAACGGCGTGACATCAGAGATCACAGAGACGATCGTGAACGTGAACGCGATCGTGATCACAGGCCCCCAAATCGAGAAAACGATGGTGGTAAAGTCCTTGTTTAAATCTGCTCCATCTCTATATGTCAAGCTTTATATTTAGTGCCCTGGAGTTTAACACTGCATGCTTTATGCTTCATTATTTAGGCGGATCCTGGCGTAGAAAGACTGCTGATGATGGCTAGACCACAGAGCGACGCTAAACTCCTAACGTCGTCCACAGCCTTGATTTTGGGAACATAAAAACATTCAATAAAGGCATTTGCTTATGAAATAGATGTGACTGTGGTCAGTATGTTTGTGATTTTATGGAAGGCACTTCAACTAATCTTTTTTTTGTACAGCTTTCAAGTTCTGCCTGCAGTACTCAAGTTCCGGATGCATTGCGATAACTTGCGCATGCACCTTGGACAGATCCAGAGGCACCATAACCAGAGCACAGCCATCGATTTTAAAAACCCTGAGAGCCAGTCGTTACCAGCACACTCATCCATTCCTCAGGCATCCTCATCTTTCAGAATATTGTTAAACAATCTGGATAAAAACTCCACTGCGATCTCTCCTAAACTTCCCCACGCTTCTACTAGTACGTCATCTGGGCTAACTGACTTTCCACTCTTCATCCTATTAATAGCTGCTCCAAATTCCTCCTTATTAATCCTATCAACTTCCTGCTTCACCATCTCCACCTCATCCAACCTTCTCTCTCATTCACCTCATTCATAGTGGTAAGTAGCAGTAGTTTGTAGTTGATTCGAAACTTAACAGGTAGCCAGTGTAGGGATGACCTTGTGAGAACTCTGGATGCTGCATTCTGGACAAACTGTAGCTTGTTTATTTTGCAGGACTACCTAGTAATGCATTACAATAGTCCAGAGTGGAGGTCATGAATGCATGGACGAGCTTCTCTGCATCAGATATAGACGACATGTTTCTTAGTTTAGCAATATTTCTAAAGTGGAAGAAGGCTGTTTTTCTAATATGGTTAATATGATATTCAAAAGATGAATTGCTGCCTAAGATAACTCCCAGGTCTTTTACTGTTGAACTAGTAGTTACAGAATGTCCTTCTAAATGCAGGTTGAAATGCTGGAGCTTCTGTGTACTGGTTTTTTATTCGATGAGCAAAATCTGTCTTATCATGAGCAAAATCTCTGTCTCAGAATTTTATAATAGAAAGTTATGAGTCATTCAATCTTTTAATTCTTTTACACACTCAGTTGTCCGAGCCAATTGAGCTGTATCGTCTGTTTTTGATGAGATAGATTGTTGAGTATCATCAGCATAACAGTTTAAGCTAATCCTATGCCTTCTAATAATATTTCCCAAGGGAAGCGTGTATATTGTGAAAAGCAGAGGTCCTAATACTGAACCTTGTGGCACCTCATAATTTCTTGCAT